>NC_056750.1:425673590-425953590 GCF_019279795.1 Protopterus annectens
TCCTGCATGGGACCTCAACTATGTCTTGGAAAAACTCACTCTGCCTCCTTTTGAGCCAGCTGCTACTACGGATATAAAGTTTTTATCTTGGAAAACAGCTCTGCTCTTAGCAACAACTTCTGCAAGACGAGTTTCAGAGCTACAGGCACTCATGGCTGTGGAACCTTTTATCATTTTTTTATCTAGACAGGGTCTCCCTGAGGACAAACCCAACATTTATGCCTAAAGTGGTGTCCAATGTGGCTCTCAATCAAACCATTCATCTGCCAACTTTCTATCTAAATCCACAGAAGAAGGGGGAAAGAATTCTTCCTTCTTTGGATGTACACAGACAGCTTAGATTCTACTTGGACAGAACCAAAGTTTTCAGAAAGACACCACAATTACTAGTGGCATATGCTGCAGGATCACAAGGAAAGGATATCTCAAAGCAGACTATTTCAAAGTGGATAGGCCACTGCATTCGTTTCTGCTACTTATACCATGGCAAGCCAGAGCCTAAGGGCATTAGGCCACATGCCACCAGAGCTGCAGCCACTTCAGCAGCCTTTTCTCAGGGGAGTACCAACCAAGGACATTTTAGAAGCAGCTACTTGGAGTTCAGTGCACACCTTTACAAATCACTGTCATCTGCCACTCTACTGTAAATCCAGGGCAGGCTTTGCCACTGCAGTTCTGCAGGGTCTCATAGCTGCTCCTAATACTTTTTAGCTCCAGCCTCCCAACCATAGCTTTGTGAATCTACCCAAATGTAATGACTGCAACAGTGAAACACTAAGAACATAGTACAGTTGTGTACACTTACCATAAATGTAGATGTTCGAGTGTATTCACTGTTGCAGTCCAGGTTACCCACCCGCCATTCCCCCTTCTCTTCTGATGGAACCTATCTTTCCTTCTCCGATTTATACAACCTGTGTGGTGTATTTGTTTATGGATGAAGGTAAAGCTTATATTGCTGCATGTAATTTTATATATAGATATAAATTTTGGTTACCCTGTTAGGGGGCACCTGACATCTGGGGCAAGAAAAACTAAAGAAAATGGTGTCGGCTGCTTCTTTTATACCCCTGACAACCTGACGTCAGGGAAGGGGCGACTACAGCCGTCATAGGACCCAGGACTTTGGAATTCAGGCCGACTGAGGGCAACCTGCCAGCAGGATTACCCCAGATGTAATGACTGCAACAGTGAATACACTCTAACATCTACATTTATGGTAAGTGTACACAACTGTACTTTTGTCCAGTTTTGCTTCCGGTCATTTTAATTATTACATTTCAACCTCAGCACACCTTATTGCTCAAGACTTCTCATATTTTACTTCTTGGTATATAAAAGTACAGCTTTTCTCTTTTTTTTTTTCTCTCCATGTATAAGACTATGCTGAAAGTTGGCATTCATAAACAAATTCCGTGTTTGTAGTAGTGGTACATTTCAAAACTGAAGGTAGCTGCTGTACTGTATGTTATCTTAATCCCTTCCCATATGCACTTGCTGATTTACACAGTTTTCCTTTTGGTCACTTTGGTTTTAATATATTTCAACTTTTTCTTTGCAACTTTTGACTTCATACTTTTAAAAGTGTTAGTGCTTTACAGGTTATGCTGAAATTCTAATTTTATAAACTATCTGTAGCTTGCATGTTTTCAAGTCTTCAAACCACAGTAAAGTTTTTTTTTTCCCTTTAGTCAAGTTTCCATCACTCCAGTGTTTTTTAAAACTTTGCAAGCATATTCCGGGTTAGTTACAGCTTCAGTTAGGTAGCTGACTAACCTTATTTTTTTCAGTTCCTGTTGCTGTATGTTAAAATGTTGTGTACTTGTAAATAGTTAATTCTGTCATTCTCTTAATAATTTGTATTTTAAATCTGTCTCTCTATTTTTCCACATACTTTAGTGTCCTATGTTGTTTTTTTTCCCCTACTGTATGGTCTTAAAAGAGAAAATGCACCATGTTTGTTCATATGGGCTGACTGTAATGTCAATTTTAAGTGCCTTCCTTATGTCTGATCTAACTGTTCTATTTTGTATGTTTTAGTTTGGTATGGGACCATCTTGTGTTATCTTGGTACCTTCTGTGGAGAGGCATGGAGTGTGAATAGATTTAGAATTGTGTTTAAAGTTAGGTTATTAGTGATTTTGCATTCTTTGGGGATTATACTAATTCTTTCTCAAATTGCTTTGGATCTAGGAGATGTATGTTAAACCTGGGGTAGGTTTAGGTTAGGGTTAGTATTGCTGTAGTGGGTTTAAGTTTGTTAGCCCATCAGGGTGCCTTTATGCTGCACAGTTTTAGTTGTATAGGTGTTTTCATTGTGCAAAGAATCTCAATAATAGGGTTTATTAAACCCAGCTCCCCATGCTCTGCTCTGTCATTATACAAAATACCTGATGTTCATCGTGCATACAGCTGCAGTAATCACAGATGGGTTTTCAGCCGTCAGGCGGTCCCTCGGTCGGCCGAATTCCAAAGTCTTGGTCCGGCGTCGGTTGTCGTCGCTTACTCTTCTGACGTCAGTGAGGCCAGAGTACATAAGACACAGCCGACGCCATGTTCTTCAGTCTTTTTTGCCGCGCAGTGCCCGAAGCAGAAGCAGTTAGCAAGTGCCGGTCGGCCAGCTCCTGAATTACGAAAAAAATTGGAAACCGAAGTCTTCATTAAAGCTAAGTACCCCGTTGGGGAAACTTTTCTTGCCTCAGACCGATGTCAGAAAAAGTTATTAGTTGTATAGGTGTTTTCATTGTGCAAAGAATCTCAATAATAGGGTTTATTAAACCCAGCTCCCCATGCTCTGCTCTGTCATTATACAAAATACCTGTTTTCTTAGGAGTCAGTCTGAAATCCTACAGAACTTAAAAAAAAAAAAAAAAAAAAGTACCACTATTGCCTTTTCTAAACATTTGTACAATGAAAATACCCTCCAAGTTAGGTAAAACTTTTTGTAATACAGTATTCATAGATGTACATTTCCTTAAGATATCTAAAATACCTTCCCTGTATTAATAATCTTGCTAATTTTATCATTTTTCTTCCCACCGACCCTTTATTACATTTTCTTGATATCCAAAAGTAATCCCTAAAATGTGATCTGATTATGTTAATCCTTATTCATTCATTACACATGGGTATCAGTTCCGACCTCGGAACAGAGCCGGCCATTTTCCAAGCTCGCGTCAGCCATAAACTCTCGAGCTAAACTCTTACCTATAATTCCCCTCTCCCTGTTACCCCAGATTTCGTTTGCTGCATCGCAGTTAGGTCTTGTCAGGCTACTTCTCTTGAGCGAAGTACACATTTTTGATCTTTCCAAAAATTTGACTAAACATTTTGAGGAAAAAAAGTAGTTGTTTATTTATCTCTTACCTTATCGCTCCTAGCGACTACTCCTTGTGGTCTTATATTTTTGGTATTTTCTTTCTCTTACCAACGAGGTATTTCTTCCTTTACCATCGTTGATAAATCTTTCTGGGCCTTACCTTCGGGTAATTTTTTTTTGGTAACCCTTCTTTCCCTTTCTTTACTATGACAGATAAAAATGGCAGTCCAGGTTTTAAAAGATGTGTGGAATGTGGCCATAAATTGCCCGTCTCTGATGCACATTCTTTGTGTTTATTGTTTGGGTGTACCTCATTTAACAGTTGACTCGCCTTGCGGGAGTTGTAAGAATTTCACTAATAGGACTGCCATTGAAAGAAAGAATAAGTTGATTTTGAAGGGGCTACTTAAATCTTCCTTTTCAGAGGCTATTTCTGGGATGGAGGTCTCATCCCCTCCAAGCTCCCACAAGAAAAGGAGTGTGGATTATAAAAAATCTAAGTCTCTTCCATCCTCTCCGGCTGGAGGCCTTATGGAACAGAGACCTAAAAAGCTAAGCTTTCCACTACGGATTTGGCCTCTTCGTCACTGATGATTTTGGAGCCTAGTTATTCGGTTCCAAGTCCATTGGCGCCATCTACTTTTTCGGTACCGAGTAGTGTGCCTCCTACAGCGTCAGAACCAAGGGGCTCCTCTGTTCAGACTCCTTTATCGGCACCGACAGTACAGTCCATACAGTTTCTTGTCAGCGCCGATAGGTGTGTAGACGCCAGTCTCCCTCTCGGTTCAGACCACCGATTCAGCGCTGACTACTCGCTCGGCACAGACCATTCCCTTTCTGTTGCGCACACTCTCCACACCGCCAGCAACTACTTTGGTACCAACCTCGTCGGTGCAGGCATTACCTTCGGCACCGATGGTTCCCTTGGGGCACACTACTGCTGTTTAGGCCATGCCAACTTCTCTTTTTGCAGTACAAACTCCCACCGGTGTGGGCACCGAACTTGTTCCGACTTTGGATAGACCTGATTCTCCATCAGCTATGTCTGTGAGATCCACTAGAAGCCTCTCTGAACACGATGTGCTGCGTCTTGTGGATCAGTTCCTTCTGGCTAGAGGTATTCTTCCACCCAGAACCTGTACTTCCTTGGGAGGTGACCATTCTTCATCAGAGCCCCTGTCACGGTCTTGGAAGCCCCTTACTATAGCACAGTCTTCACCTGCGGTCCCCCTTTTGGATCTCATTAAGGAGCCTCAGTTGCCTTTGTGGCAGGATTCTCTTGCCACTACCCAGGACGCTAACTGTCGCCCCTTCTTTGGCTTTCCGCAGTCGTCCAGGGAGTCCGAGTTGAGAGAAGACTATTGCATCAGCTGACATTTCTATACTATGTGCCTCCACTTTTTACACAAGAACACCAGGCACGGGAGCCTCAGGACTTACCCCCACAGTAAGCCCCTATTGAGCTGTCTTCCCCAGTTCCTCCCTCTGAGGAAGTTCATCGAAAGTCTTCATGCAAGAGGAAACACATGGACTCCAATGAGGAGTCCCTCACCGAAGACTGACTTGGATGATGGGGAAGGGTCCTTTAGGTCACGCTCTGAGGTATCCTTCGGAGATATCCTAGAAATCCTGAAACAGAGAGGTGATTGGCAGCCCTCTAACCCAACCTCTGAAGACTCTGTTTTCCTACAGGCCTTTTGTGCCCGGCCCCGTACCTCTTGGGTTACTCCACCTGCCGACAAACTGGTCCGGCTCGTTGTGCAGCGTGCATGGAAGGCTCCCAACACAGTTGAGGCCATTCCCCGGAGGCCAGATAAAATGTTGTCCTCTCCTGAGAGCGACCCCCATTGGTCCAAAGGTCCTCCGGTAGATGCCTTGGTGGTGGCGGCCGCAACTAAAAAGGACCTGGCGGATGAAGAAAGCCAGACTGTTCATCCACCCAACAGAGTCTCAGGCTCTGGACAAAATTGGGAAGTGTACCTTTGCATCAGGGACCTTTGCAATAAGGGCTCTGAACTATATGGCACATTTTACCAGGCTTCAAAGAGACTTAATTTCTGAGCTCTCTGAAACTTTGGCTGGTGCTGTGTCTGAGGTCCGTGACAAAGTGGCCTCTCAATTAGCCACCATTGAATCTATTTCTAACTCCTCCATGCGTCTCATTTCTCACGGATCAGAAGGAGCAGCTAGAGCAGTGGGTGCAGGCGTTGTTCTGAGACGACTTGCCTGGATGCGCTTGTGTGAGTTCGCAGAACCCTTCAAGGCTTCCTTTATCAATGCTCCAATTGAAGCCTCTTTGTTGTTTGGTCCCAAATTTAAAAGCACACTATCTAGATGTGAACAGGACGGTAAGACCCTTTCTGCCGTGGGTGTCAGTTATTCTTCCCCTCAATGGGCTTTCTCCAGAAACCAAAAGAGTGGGAATATATGGCACAAAAAATCTCAGGGCTCCTTCCGTGACACACAGGCCGATATTTCCCCTAGAGGCAGAGGGGGAAATTCTCAGGGAAGATGCCCCTTTCAGTCAAAGGGTACAGGCAGCATTAGAGATTGCAAAGCTGCTAAGCAAAAGAGTCATCCAAACAGTCCCACCAGACCAGATAGGATCTGGATTATACTCAAGACTATTTTTGGTTCCAAAAATGACCGGGGACTAGAGACCAATTTTGGATCTCAGTGTGTTAAATTCGTAAAGGTACAGAAATTCCGGATGGTCACTATACAGTCTATCCTCCCACTTTTGGAAAAAGACGATTGGATGTGCTCTATAGATCTTTAAGATGCGTACTACCACATAAGTGGACAAACAGTCAAGGAGATTCCTTTGCTTCTGTGCGGGAACCAGTCATTATCAGTTCCGAGTACTGCTTTTCGGACTCTCTACAGCCCCCAGAGTGTTCACAAAGTGTATGGCAGTCGTCACAGCGTTCCTACGACTACAGGGATTCCAGGTTTTTCCATACTTAAACGACTTGCTCAACACCGCCTCCACCAGTCATCTATTAGAAAAAGCACTGACTTTCTCTCTCCACACCGCAGAAAGGCTAGGCATAACCATAAATTGGCAAAAATCCAATCTCACCCAGTCTCAATCCACAAAGTTCATAGGGGTCCTCCTGAACACAAAGAACTGCAGAGCATCCATTCCCGGAATTCAGATTGAGACAATTGATTCCAATCCTCTCAAAGGAGAAATCCTCAGCTCACTGGGTTCTACAGCTGTTGGGTTCCATGTTAGCCTCCATTACAATTGTTCCCTGGCCAGGTTTCACATGAGGCTTCTACAGTGGTTACTACTCACTCAGTGGTACCCCTTTCAGCTCTCTCCTTCAGCTGAGATTCGGATAACTCACAGGTGCAAGCAGGACATAAATTGGTGGTTGTCTCGGAATCCGCTTCAGTGGTCCCCATACCTTCTCCCCCCAACAGCCCACGGCCACAGTGACCACGGACGCCTCCCAGATGGGGTGGGAGGAGCTATTTTCAGGGAAAGATTGTCCAAGGTACGTGGTCCGAAATGGAGGCCCATTTGCATATAAATGTTCTAGAGTTGAGGGTTGTGCTTCTGGCATTGCAAGCATTTCATCCCGTGTTGCCGTCTGGGACCATTGCGATTCAATCAGACAACATGGCGGTGGTCTGGTACATCAACAAGCAAGGCAGAACGAAGTCTTATCCCCTTTGCCGAGAGGCCATGAGATTATGGCAATGGGCAATGGCTACCAACCGCTTTCTTCTAGCAATGCTCATTCCCGGGAGTTCCAATGTGATAGCAGACGGACTCAGCAGGTGCATTCTTCAACCTCATGAGTGGTCCCTAAATCCCTTGATAGCAGTGGAGATTTTTACCCGCTGGGGTCTTCCTTGCTGCGACCTCTCTGCTTCCCCAACCAACTACAAATGCAGCAATTTTTTTGCCCGGTTTCCCCCTCGGGGACAGTCACCCAGGGACACACTAGTCGATTTAGTCGGTAGATAAAATAAAAATGCCTGACCTGTGCATAAAACTAAAGGGACTAAAAACGTTTTCACTGCTTGTATCTTGCTATCCATATCCATAAAACAGAGCTTCCAGTTTCTTAGTTTTTGTACTATCTTTTGATCTGATGTCTGCTGCATCTGGCTTCAACCTGTGGGTACTGAGATCTGACCCAAATCAGTCAATTCCATCAGACTTTGAACTCACTTGGCTCTGCCTCCCTTACTGACAACTCCCTGCTCCTCACCCTAATCCTCAGATTTAGTTTGAAGCAATTATGGTCAGCAGCTTGATCTATGTTCCACTTGATATGTGTTTTGTAGGTATCCTAACGCAGGGTTTTTTGTTGAGAATTTTACTTCCCTTACCCTGGTTGTATAGTTTAGTGTTTAGTGTGTGTGAAATAGGTAGGTAGGTTTGTGACTGTTTCTTTGTCTGTCTTTGTCATCTATTAGGACCTCCCACCTTCTGGTGGGCTTGCTTTTTCACCTTGGTCTTAGTCATAGTTAAGGTTGGGTTAGCTCTCTTCTGTTCCTTTTCTTGTGTTAGGATTTTTAATACAGTAGATTTTTTATTGTCTGTTTTATATATATATATATATATATATATGTTTTTTTTTTTTTTTAAATCTTCTTATGAGCAAGGGCTTTAAGAAGTATGTGGCTTGCGGGTGTAAGTACCCTTCTCAAGATGCACAGCTTAAATGTGCGCACTGTCTGGGAGCTTTGCACCTGGACTGCAAATGCACTATCTGTGAAGAGCACTCTGGTTGAGGGCCAACTTGATCCTCCAGAGACTTCTCACCTCTGGCAGTTCTTCTGCACCTTCTATTGCTTCTCCCTGTATTCTGAAGGCCAGGTCTGAGAAGCACCATTTGCAGAACTCCAGGCCTTCTAAAGGGGGTTGTAATAGATTTGTCCCCAGTCTTCCTTTCTCAGGCTCTTTGGACCTGAAGATTCAAAGACGTTTTTGTTTCGTGGCGCCATTAGGAACTGATCTCTGTCACTGCTGACAACCAGCAAGGCTACAGCTCTGGCTCTGAGTCTTCCAAGTCATTTTTTTGCTAAAAGGAGCCCCTTCTAGCAGGACAGCTTCACTCTTGCCTTCCACTGCAGTCAGGGATCCTCCCCTTCCCTGCCTCAGTTCTGAGCCTCTCTGGCTCAGATCTGGCAGACAGGGTCGTCGTCCTCCAAATGGACCTTCAAACACCAATGGTGATGTCTTGTCTGATCATTGAGGTCAGTGAGCAGTATTAAAACTTATGATTTTGCACAGCTGAAGAGGTCTTTTTTGAAGACCTGGAATTAGGCCTTATCCCTTAGGGTCCAGATCTGGTGTTAGGACCCTCAGCTCCATCTTTTTGGTTTCCTCCCTCAGCCCCTTTAGATCCAAGGTCTTTGGGACGAGCTGCTTTCCCACCCTGTCTGTCTGATCTGACTCCCTGGCTGTTTTCAGTTTAGACTCATTCCTTGGTAGCATCAGCTCAGACTCCTTCGTGGCTGCCAGGAACTTGGAGCAGTGGTGTTGAAGCAGGAGTTTTTGGGTCAGGGTCGATCATCCCTGCCTTGCTATCATCTCTTCCACTCAGGGTTTTGACTTTGGACAGCTTGGCTGTTATCTCAATATTGGGGCTGATTGGAGCTCTCTGTGGTTACTTTGAGTGCTGGGCCACTCAGCCCTAAAAGGCTAGCTTCTGCCACAGCCTTCAACATTGTAGAGAGGATGTTGTCTTCTCAGGAGAAGTATTAGATTTCTCCAGCTAGTGTCCCTTCCCCTTTCTCATCTGTACCTGTTACCACTCATCAGTCTGTTCCTGGGCAGCCTCCGTCAGTGAGTCTCCATCCTTCCCCCATGGCAGAGTTTCCCACCGGCTTCACCTGAGAGGGAGTTTTCAGGGAAGAGGAAGTGTAAGAGGAAACAGCTTGACTTCTTGGAAGAGGAGGATACGGACTCAGTGGGATGAAGCCTGTTTTAGCAACTATTTAGAACTGCCTTGTCCATGCCAAGGCCACTGAAGCCCCTTCTTTGGAGCAGTCAGTATTTTTGGAGTTTTTGGTGCAGGTCCACCCACACCTTGGGTGGTTCCTCCTCCTGTTGCTGTTATAGACCTAGTGTCCAGAAGGGAGTGGAAGGAACCTGGAAAAGTAGTGCCCATCCCCAAGAAGCAGGATAAGATTCTCACTCCCCCTAAAGACTGGCAATATTGGAGTAAGGGTCCAACTCTCTCTGCTAATTTGTTGGCGGCTGCTACCAAGATCATATCTAAGGAGACCTCCTCAGTCCACCCCCTGAACAAGGAGTCTTGAGCTTTGGATAATTTAGGGAAGCACTCCTATGCCTCAGCTAGTTTTGCACTGAGAGCTCTTGTCTGTCGCACTTGAGAAGACTTCAGCTTGACTTGGTGTTTAAAGTGTCAAGAAATCTGAAGAGACAGTAGTCTTCAGAAACTCAGACATCCATCCTGCTTTCTATCACCAATGGTTCCATGAGGCTTGTTTTGTACTTGGCTGATGTAGCATCCTGAACAGCTGGCTGTGGCATTGCCATGTGGCACCAAGCATGGATGTTTTTATGCAGCTTTAAGCATTCCTTCAAAGTGTTCCTTTGGCTGCTTTGATGGCTCTTTCTTGTTTGGACTGAAAGTTACTGATATTATAAGGAAGAGATACAAAACTGGAAGACTTTACCCGCCATTGTAGTGTGCTACTTTTTCTAGGAATCAGAACAGGGGTAAGCATCTCTTTTTCAGGAAGTTGCAGCAGTCTTCTCAGGATGCTCCTTGAGAGGGTTCTTCTTGAGGATGATGGGGTGATCATAATGGACTTGCCGAAGTGGCAGTTATTGTTTCACTTTCAGGGTTTCCATGGAGCTCTCTCCAGTGGGGTGTTTTAACAACTCTGAAGGGTAGCCTGACTGTCTACTCCAGAGGCAGTTGGGGGTTGTTTGGCTCTTCACCAAAAGCTTGGGAAGCCATCATCTCTAATGCATGGGTTTTTAAGAATCTTATCCAGAGGTTACTGCATTCCTTTTCAGAGATTCCAAACCTTCGTCAAAAGTGTTTGCCAGGCATTCCACCCTGTCAGAGACTGCAAGCAACTGTAGAGATCCGTAAGCTGCTTTATAATTGAGTCATCCAGGAAGTCCCACCAAACCAGCAAGGATCCGGGATCTGTTCCAGATTCTGTTTAGAATAAAAAAAAAGCAAGGACCTCAGGCCAATTTTGGATTTGAAAGACCACATTCTGGATGGTAATGGTGCAGTCCATCTCCCCTTTTCTGAGGAAGGACTGTTAGATGTGGATGCCTACCATCATATCAAGTTAGACAGGCAGTCTAGGAGGTTCCTGCGCTTTTGGCTGGGGAACCATCATTATCAGTTCAAGGATCTACCATTTGGTCTCACCACAGCCTCCCCCGGGTGTTTACCAAGTGCATGGCAGTGGTTGCAGCCTGGCTCTGTCATCAGGGATTCCAGATCTTTCCATACCTGGATGATTGGCCTCAACAAGAGCATTTGTGGATCATGGCCAGGGGTACCTTGCTCCAGCTGTTTGACCACTTAGCCATTGCAATTGATTACCCTATGTTGAGTCTTCAGCCTGTTCAAGTTTTAAATTTCATAGGTTGTCATCCCGTTATTGTCAGTGAAATTATCAGGCTTCCAAGTTCCAGTGTCCAGCCTTCATGCACAGGCCATGTCTGTGATTTGCAGCCTTGAACCCTCCAGCTCATGCATTTGTGTAACTTAAATTATATGGCAGCATCCATACGGTTGGTTCCTTTAGCCAGATATTAGAGCTCTGCAATGGACTCTGGCCATACAGTGGTCTTTTTCTAACCCATCCAGTAGATTTTTCAATAAGATTGATGGTGTGTCGCGAGCAAATTCATTGATGGTCACAGTCTACTTCAGTAACCGATGGGAGACCATTTTTTCTTTAACCTCCCTTGGCCACAGTCACCATGGATGCCTCCATCTGGGGTGGGGATGGGGCATTTCAAAGAGAGGGTGGTTCAAGGGTCCTGGTGGTCTGTAGGGGACCACATTCACATCAGTGTTCTAGAGATGAGCAGTCATCCTTGTGTTGCAGCCTTTTCAGGATGCCCTTACATGAGGGGTTATTACAGTAAAGATGGATAATATGCCTCTTGTCTGGTATCTCATTAAGCAGGGGCAACACATTTGTACCCTCCCTGTCGAGAGGCCATGAAGGTTTGGCAATGGCTATTTCTGCTCAGTGGTTTCTGGTGACAATGCACATCCTGGGGGAAATCCAGCATTCTGACTGACAGTATCAGCCAGGAGCATGCTGCTTCCTCACAAGTGGTCCCTAAATCAGAGGGTTTTAGATTGTATTTTTCGGTGCCTGGATGCTCCATGTTGTGACCTATTCACCTCCTCATCAAACTTCAAGTGCAGCAGCTATTACGCCTCTGGGGCAGTCACCCAGGGATGCTCTGGTGTTTGCTTGGCCCTGGGTCTGCTTTATGCTTTTCCTCCAGTTCCTTTGATAGTAAAGTTTCTTCATTTCTTCAGAATGCAGGCCACTGCAGTGCTGCCATGATCCTCATAACTCTTTTTTGGCCCCATCCGATGTGGTTTCCCTTTCTTTGACCTCTTCTGAAGTACACCTCCACCCCCCGTACTGGATACCATTCTGGATTTCATTTTTCATCCAGCGGGTCTGGATCCCCCCAACCTGCAATCCCTCAAGTTAACAGTGCAGTTCCAGAAATCTCAGGCTTTTGTAGGCCTTTGTTCACATATTGTCTACATCTCAAAACAGTGTACTAGATAAGTGTATTCTTGTAAGTGGAGAAGGTTTGTCCTGTGAATGAAATGTAGAGGACTTTACCCTTTCTCCACCCCTTTGGTATCCGTTTTGGATTTTCTTAATGAGTTTGTTAGGTTCCAGTTGTCTACCATTAAAGTGCAATTGGTGGCCATTTCTAACTTGCATGTTGGTAGAGATATAATATACCTCTGGCTTCACTCAACATTTCCAAGGCATTCTTCGAGGGTACCTTTTTACTTCAGCAGTTCTGGATCCGGTTCCTCTCTGGAATTTGCCCTTTCTTTAGCAGGTCCTTGCAGTCCGTCCATTTGAACCTTCAGCTACTTCTGACTTGAGGCATTTTTGGTAGTGATTACTTCTGTAAGGAGAGATCTGATGTAAGTATTTGTTTATTCATTACAGATAGGACCTCTGTTACGTCCTCTGAACCGATATGGCTGTTTCCCAGCTTGCGCAAGCCAAAAACTCTCAGCTAAGAACCTACCCACAATGCCTCTCTCCTAGTTACTCCAGATCTCGTTTGCCGCATTCCTAGTCAGATGTGTTAGCCATCGCTCTCAAAGCTAAGTAGACCGTTGTTAATTTTATGACAGTTTTTCTTCAAAATTACTAAATTTTTAGTCAAGTTAGCCTTTTCTCACTGTCGCCTATAACCTAAGCCTATTTCTTACCCCTTTCCTTGGTAATTACATTGTTTACCTTTTTTGGTATTGTCCTTCTCTCCTGTCTTTGACAGGCCTTCCCTTTTTACTAGTGGTATTCTTTAAAATAACATCACTGGTATTTTCTCCCTTATTCCTTTCCTCTCACACTGTCTACTAACTTGCTCCATTGCCTATTACTGTCCTAACTTAATACTTTTAATAATATAACTCCCTTTTATTTATTTTATTCTTTTCCCCTTATTCTTTACACTCTTTTTCTTTACCTACTCTCCCTGTATCCATACCTTCATGTATCTCTGTCTTTCTGTATAAAATTTAACGTCTTTTCCCTAGTCTGTAACTGTGACAGGAAGTAATTAATTCATGCACCTTTAATCCTAAAGACATATAGCTTCTTATTTTCTTGTAAATATGTATGATAGAAATTAATACTTGTAGTAACAATCTTAAATTGTTCAATTTGTTATTAATGTTTCATTAACATGCATACTAATATTTTTGTCTCTATGTACTAATTTTTGTGGAGCTTTTCTCCCCGGGCCTCTACTGAAAATGGAATTTTCTCCAGCTAGACTAGCCCGGTTAACAAATGTAAAATAAAATAAATAAAATATTTTTTCTATAGGATAGCATTGTTACCTTACCATGTCAGACAAAGCTAAGTTGGGATTTAATTAGTGTGACGTGTGGACGTAAGATGCCTAACTCAGATACACATGTCCGTTGTGTCTACTGTTTGGGCGTGGATCATATTAAAGCTGATTGTGACATTTGTGCTAGTTTTAGTAATTGGACACTAGCAGAATGTGAGAGTAAACTTATTTTAAAAGGTTTACTCAAGACACCTTTCCCAGATAGAGCCTCAGAGAAAGGTTTACTCAAGACACCTTTCCCAGATAGAGCCTCAGAGAAAGGTTTACTCAAGACGCCTTTCTCTGAGGCTCTATCTGGGTTGGAGGTCTCGCCCCCTCCTAAGACCAAAAAACATAAGGAAAAATGGAGTCACTCAGTTCCTGCAGCTCCGTCAGATATGGAACCGAGTCGGCTCTGTGCTTTGCCGGCGCCCTTGGCGCAGACATCTTCGGCACCAGGCTTTATGTCCTCTCTCTGGGTGCAGACCATGATATTCACTCCTATTTTGGTTCCAACCATGGTACCATTGACTTCGGTGCTGTCCTTGGTTCCCACATTGGCTCCGATGACTGTACATGTCTCGGCACCATCCCCAGCCATGGTGCCAACAGTTTCTTCGGCTCCATCAACTCCAAAACTCGAATACCTGCCAAGGACAAGATATTCTCCAACTTACAAACCTTTTTTAGGGCAGAGGTTTAGCCCCTTTCTAGAAAGACCTGATTCCCCTTCAGCACCCTCCTTTAGGTCCACTAGGAGTTTTTCTGAACTAGACCTAGTGCGGGTTATGGACCAGCTTCTGGCAGCTAGGGGATTGCCCATTCCAGCTAGACATTCCGTCCGTCCTAGTTCGGAATCTTTTACCACATGTTCCCCTGTTTATCCTCCTCCAGCATCCACCCTGATCTCGGTACCGATGTCCGCTTCGTTTCGTACTGTCTTGGCTCCAACAGCAGTGTTTCCCCTGTCTGTACCGACCACCCTTGCTGCATTGGCTCCGATGGAGCCGATGCTTTCTCGGAGCGGTGCTTGGACCGTCCGTACCTTGGTACCTAGTCCGGTGCCTATTTTCTCGCTGGCACTATCTATGTCCATGGTTCTGATGGCTTCCAGTTCTCTCGGAACCCCTAAACTGGAGGTGGGCTCTTCGGGGTGGGGTGTGACCCCGATTCCGAGGCTGGCCTTCCCGGTTCCGGGCTCCCATCCCTCTTCGAGTGGGCCTGCTGTGCGGGTGATGGAAAGGGTCCTTCATTCCAAAGGCTCACAGTCCGCACAAATGACAGTATCAAAAACCTCCCCTAGCATGTACTTTTCCCAACCCGCTGTCTGGTCCCCAGGCACAGGAGTCGCAAGAACTCCCTTTGAAGGGAATCCCTTTTCCAGAGTCCTTCTCAAAAGATCCCATTGGAGAGCCACCCCGAAAGAAATGGTGCAAGAGGAAGCACCTTGATTCCCCAGAGGAATCTATCACAGAAGACACTGATTGTGATGAGGGGGAAGAGTCCCCACGTTCTCCCCCAGACGTTTCATTCGGAGACATTCTTGAAATCCTCAAACAGCGTGGGGAATGGAAGTACGCTAACCCTTCTTCTGAGGAATCTGTGTTCCTGCAGGGCTTCCGTGAACAGCCATCTACTTCCTGGCTGACGCCCCCAGCAGATGACCTTGTTAAATTAATTGTGCAGCTTGCCTGGAAGGCCCTGGACAACATAGAACCTGTCCCCCAGAGGCCAGACTAACTTTTATCTACACCTAAAGACCAACCCCACTGGTCTAAGCAGTTGACAGTTGATTCTATGGTTGCGGCGGCCACCAAGAGGGGAACTGGCAGAAGATAGTTCCACTGTCCATCCTCCAAACAGGGAGTCCCAGACCATGGACAGACTAGGGAGGTGGACCTATGCTTCAAAGACCTTCGCAATTTGGTCGCTGAACTATCTGGCATACTTTACTTGCCTCCAAAGAGACCTAATTTCTGAAATGTCTTCCTCTTTGGTGGGGGTACTGCCTGATGAGGTGCGTCGCCTTGCAGCTAGTTACCCTTGAATCCATCTCTAACTCCTCGATGCATTTTATATCTCACACCACCGAGGGGGCAGCTCGAGCTGCCGCATCTGGTGTTGTCATGAGACGTAATGCTTGGATGCGGTTGTGTGACTTCGTATACCCCTTTAAATCTTACTTTGTCAATGCACCTGTCGACGAATCTACACTTTTTGGACCCAAGGTACGAGACGCACTTGCACGTAGTGAGAAAGACTGAAAGACCTTCTCTGCTGTAGGCAATAGCTTTTCCAACCCCCAGAGCTCCTACTCCAGGAACCAGAAGGGAGGAAAGATGTGGTTCAAGAAATCCCAAGGATCTTTTGGTGACACTCGTGGTGAACAATCCCCCTGGGGCAGAGGGGGCAACATATATGGAAGACACCCCTTTCGGGGTAGAGGGAGTCTGCGTAATCAGGGTGCCAGAGAGTCTTTTCCCGGCAAACCCTGCCAGCGCTCCTGAGCAGCGGCCCGATTTGCTTTCCTCTGGAAGCAGTCGGGGTTTGTTTTTCTCTGCATCTACCAGCCTGGCAGCTTATTACTACTGATGTTTGTGTGCAGAGAATAATATCCAGAGGCTACCAAATACCATTCGATTCAACTCCCAGACCCTTCAAATGAATTCCTGCTGTACCACCCAATCAGAGGGAATTAGCAGTCTTAGAAATAGAAAAGCTGCTAAGAAAAAGTCATCCAACCAGTCCCACCAGACCAGACATGATCCATGTTTTACTTGAGGTTCTTTTTAGTGCCAAAAACGACAGGGGACTGGAGACCAATCATGGATTTCAGCCTACTGAACAAATTTATCAAACCTCAAAAATTCCAGGTGGTCACAGTAGAGTCCATTCTTCCCTTCCTAGGGAGGGACAATTCAGTGTGCTCTATAGACCTCCAAGATGCGTACTACCACATAAAGATGGATCACCGCTCCCGGCTGTTTCTCCGCTTCCAGCTGGGAGCCAGTCACTACCAGTTCAGGACACTGCCATTCGGTCTCTTGACAGCTCCCCCGAGTGTTCACCAAATGTATGGCAGTTGTGGTAGCTCATCTTCGACTGCAAGGATTCCAGGTGTTTCTTTATCTAGACGACTGGCTCCTTGCCGCTCTGACCAGGAATCTCCTAGTCCTCAGCCTCTCTTACACTCAAGGTCTCATTCTCCGCTTGGGGATTGCAATCAACAAAGACAAATCTCAGATGTCCCCAACAAAGACACTGGAATTTATTGGAGTGGTGCTCAACACAACATCCTGTCAAGCGCCTCACAGGCTTTTGAAAATAAGATGCCAAATCCAAGACCTTCTTCCTCACACATATGTACCAGCATGTCTTGTACTGCAACTTTTGGGCTCCATGGCAGCTGCCATTACATTGGTACCACTGGCGAGACTGCACATGAGAATCCTGCAGTGGCTTCTTTCCACTCAATAGTCGTTAACCCACCCACTCAACCACATGATACGCTTTGCAAACTGCTGCAAGGAAGAAATGCTATGGTGGATGAAGACACAAATGAATATTTGGTGTCGACCGTTCTGTCTTCCCCAACCCATGGCCACGGTGACCATGGACGCTTCACTGTTGGGGGGGGGGGTGGGCATTTCCAGGGAAAGACTGTCCAAGGCACCTGGACCCCCATCGAGGCCAACTTGCACATAAATGTCCTGGAACTGAGGGCAGTTCTCTTAGCGTTGCAAGCGTTCCATGCATTCCTACCTTTGGGGACCATTGCAATTGTCAGACAGCATGTCAGTCGTCTGGTATATCAACAAGCAAGGCAGAACTAGATCTTGCCCCCTGTGTCGGGAAGCCATGAGGATTTGGCACTGAGCAATAACTTCCAATTGCTTTCTTATAGCAATTCACATTCCTGGGAGTTCCAACCTTATTGCGGACAATCTGAGCAGGAACATCCTGATGCCTCACAAGTGGTCCCTCAACCCTGTAATAGCAGATCGGATCTTCCAACATTGGGGCAAGCCTTGCTGTGACCTGTTTGCTTCCCCCTCTAAATTACAAATGCAGAAGCTGTTTTGCCTTGATCCCACCTCAGGGGGAACAACCGAGGGACCCACTAACGCACGATTGGTTCCCAGGTCTTCAGTATGCCTTTTCCCCCGTTTCCCCTCATTCCAAAATTTCTCCAGAAAGCTCTGAGGTTGAAAAGCAAAGTGATCCTCATTGCCCCCTACTGGCACGTCAAGTCTGGTTCCCATTTCAATGGCCTCATCTGATTCACAGCCCGTGGATCCTGGATCATTCCCAGGACCTGTTATCTCATCCTCAAGGATTGATTCATCTGTACCTGCACAGTCTCAAGCTCACAGCTTTGTTCCTGCACTTCCAGTGATTGCCAGGCTGCCTGACATCCCATTTCCTGTTGGATAAATTCTTCTGGCCTCACACAAACCTTCCACTAGAAAGGTTTGTTCTAGTAAATGGACTAGGTTCTCTATTTGGCCAAAGACCAGAACTTGGACCCTTTCTCTATGCCTATTCAAAAGATTTTACAATACCTGACTACTCTCTTACATGCAGGAGCCTCAGCTTCAACGATCACTGTACATTTAGCAGCTATGAAAACTGCAAACTGGTTGCAGGAAGGAAGGCACCAAACACAAAACGTAAGAACAAGCAGTTTAATCCAAAATCAAGCGCTTTTCGTAACGGTAAATACTGTGACGACTTCAGATAAAACCACATTGAGAGCATGCCCTTAAATAGTCAGTGAGCAGTAGATAATTAGTTAGGTAATTAACCAATATTAGTTAATCAGTTCATTTCATTCTTCTTGACAACAAATTGAAAACTAGTACTCATAGAAACTGCAGTTTCTAAAGACTACAAAAGTGTCACAAACACATTTAGACACACCCACATGCAAAACTCAAACCATAACCCTACAGAAGAAACCATACTAAATGTTCTTATATACCATAAAATACCTACAAAGGTTTTTGTACTTTAAATACCAAATATCTAAAATGACATGGAAAACCCATGTTTGTTCCTACTATTGTTGATTTTTAATATCTTGTGTACAATTGATACATACTTTACATGAATTCTATACGCAAAACCCTATCTAGTAAGGCTTTTTAATTTCAGAATACATACAACAGAACATTTTTCATTTAGACCTGGATACTGCCCTGCATTGGTGTTCATCTGCCATATTAATTCTAAATGTTCTGACTCCAGTGAAACTGGACCCCCCCCCCCCATGTTATCGGGTATAATTTGGTCTATTGCCCTGAACTAAAACCTGTGATCCATGTATTCACGAATATGTTTAGCTAGGGCACTGTCTTCACTCAATTTGCCAGTGGTGGTATAGATGTTCATATATTCGTTCCCGCAGTTTCCTTTCTGTTTCCCTGTATAGACTGCGGGACATATTTGGCATTGGGCTAAGGTATATGTCCCCTTTAGACTGGCAGTTTAATCTAAATCTGGTGGTGTATGGGAGTGCCTTTGATCTTAAACTTCTGACCCACATCCATATGTTTACAGTACTTACTCATACCACATTTATACATTCCACATCTACTGACTAGTGTATTAGAGTTTCTTGCAGCTAGATTTTTTTAAATTGGCTCCTCTTTTTTGAAGGTAATTCTAGGTGTGTGAGCCACTTTCTTACTTATAAAGGTGTTTGACCGTAGTAGATCCCAGTTCTTCCTGATGATCCCACATAAGTCAAGAGCATCTACACTGAATGAATTAATAAAATTATTGAAATTACTAAAATTCTGGCGTACATTACTGTCTGTGTTTCCTTCAGTATGTATACCTATAGTATCAGTGAGTGTATCAAATCGATTTTGACTTAAAATAGGTTTGTACACTCTGTTCGTACGCTTGTGAATCACCTCTTCAATAAGCAGATTCAACATATGTATAGGGTAACCCCTCCTAGTGAACATCTCCTTCAAGTTGTTACATTCTAAGTAGAAGTTTCTATGTAGGGAGGTCTTCCTAGCTGCCCTGACCAACTGTCCTTTTACTACTGAATTCTTCTGGTGGTAGGGGTGACAGTTAGAAAAGTGCAAGAAACTATTAGAATAAGTTTATTTTCTATATATACGTGCGTTGTAGCATTCACTGGTTGTATCTTTACAAATCAAAACATCCAAATATGATATGGAATTTGCACCAAATTGTGATGTGTAAACCGCAAAAAGTCAGTTGTCTCATTAAAGTAACTGACAATTGCATTAGTTGTGTCGTTGTCACCCCTTATCACTATGAAGATGTCATCCAAGAATCTAGTGTAGTAGTGTACCTTGTCTTGGACCCAGTTGTTCTGTAGGACGAATTTGTATTCCCAGTCAGCCATTACTAAATTGGCGCCACACGGGGACTCCATGGCTATCCCCGATAGTTGAAAAACAATTGTTTGTCAAAGATTACATAATTATTGGACAAAGTAATGTCCAATAGTTCACTAAGCAAATTTATTGCATCATTAGGTATGCCCTTGATTCTCAGAAAGTGGCTAATTCTCTCTATGCCCTCCGTGTGTGAGATGGACGTATACAAGTCCTTAACATCTACTGTTAAAATGTTGCAACTATTATCATATTGTAAATTATTTAGACAGTGTAGGAACGACCAAGAGTCCTTGCAAATTTGTTTCTCACTAGTTACATATTTTTGTAGCACAGAATCCACATATTTTGCACATGCATACGTTATGCTATTTCTGGCATCAACTAGTGGTTGCAAGGGAGGGTTGCTTATATCTTTGTGCATTTCAGGTACCCCAAAGATATTAGGTTTTCTGGGCACTGGCATAGATAAATAGTTGAACAGATTAATATCTATTCTGCTTTCAATGAACAATTCGTATATAAAAGATTTAACGTGACTGTAAGCTGCATTTAACTTGTTTCTGGAAACTTCTTTAAGCATTTGTGTTGAGTATTTGTAACATTCTAGTACTATAGTCACTGTTGTTTATCAGTTCACCAGTCCCCCTCCCTTGTCAGGTTTCATTATTCTCAAACCGGCCGTTTGCAATTCATCTAATAATTGCCTCTCTCTTACAGTAATATTTCTTTCAAAATTCTTGTTGGTTTTATTTTTCACCAATTCATTCCTGAAGTCCAACTCACAAATTTGGTCGAACAGGTGTAAGATTGGGTGCAAGGGTGGATTGAATGTACTAGGAATGTGAAACTCATCTTTTCTGATAGTAGTTTCACGTAAGATGAGATTTAGGTTAAGTTTATGCACAAACAGTTTTAGGTCTATAAGTGAAGAGGCAAGGTTTGCTCGATAATGTGGCACAAAAGTCGACCCTTTAGCAAATAGCTCCAATAAGGCTCCATTTATAGTCAGGCCAGAGAAATTGTAGATAAGTCATTCTCTTTGTTGTAAAACAATTTACAAAAACTGCTATGTGCATCAAGTTCACTTCCTCGTTCTGTTCCCCTTCTTGTTCTTCCTCTGATTCTGGTAGTGTGCTGATTGCTGGGGCGTGTGGTTTAGTGAACGGTTCTGAAAATGATCACCTTGGCCATTGTGTGAGCTGTCATTATTAGATGTGTTGTAGTATGATTTTTGTTGCTGGTGGATCCTTTCACTCCTACGAGGTACAGTCTGTGCCGCCACCTCTTTATGAAAATCAAGGTTGTCGACCTCCTCATTCATAGTAGACACACCCCTGCTACTCTCTTGGTCTTTAGGGTTCCATTGCTGAGATGTGGGCGGTTTCGGGTACGCTGATTTGTTATACGCTGGCCAGTCTCTGTTTAACATTTTTATTTTAATAGACTTTGATTTGTTAATGAACTGCCATATACTAGATAAAGTCCTATTGTAGTCGTACGAGTTTCACATTCCTAGTACATTCAATCCACCCTTGCACCCAATCTTAGACCTGTTTGAGCAAATTTGTGAGTTGGACTTCAGGAATGAATTGGTGAAAAATAAAACCAACAAGAATTTTGTAAGAAATATTACTATGAGAGGCAATTATTAGATGAATTGCAAATGGCTGGTTTGAGAATAATGAAACCTGACAAGAAAGGGGGACTGGTTATGATAAACATCGGTGACTATAGTACTAGAATGTTACAAATACTCAACACAGATGCTTATAAAGAAGTTTCCAGAAACAAGTTAAATACAGCTTACAGTCACGTTAAATCTTTTATATACGAATTGTTCATTGAAAGCAGAATAGATATTAATCTATTCAACTATTTATTTATGCCAGTGCCCAGATTACTTAATATCTTTGGGGTACCTAAAATGCACAAAGATATAAGCAACCCTCCCTCGTGACCACTAGTTGACGCCAGAAATAGCATAACGTATGCATGTGCAAAATATGTGGATTCTGTGCTACAAAAATATGTAACTAGTGAGAAAAATTTGCAAGGACTCTTGGTCGTTCCTACACTGTCTAAATAATTTACAATATGATAATAGTTACAATTGTTTAACAGTAGATGTTAAGGACTTGTATACGTCCATCCCACACACGGAGGGCATAGAGAGAATTAGCCACATTCTGAGAATCAAGGGCATACCTAATGGTACACTAAGTTTGCTTAGTGAACTATTGGACATTATTTTGTCCAATAACTATGTAATCTTTGACAAAAGATTGTTTTTACACCTATCAGGGATAGCCATGGGGTCCCAGTGTGGCACCAATTTAGTAATGGCCGACTGGGAACACAAATTCGTCCTACAGAGCAACTGGGTCCCAGGCAAGGTACACTACTACACTAGATTCTTGGATGACATCTTCATGGTGATAAGGGGTGACGACATAGCTAATGCAATTGTCAATTACTTTAATGAGACGACTGACATTTTGCAGTTTACATCACAATTTGGTGCAAATTCCATATCATATTTGGATGTTTTGATTTGTGAAGATACAACCAGTGAATGCTACATCACACGTATATATAGAAAAGAAAGTTATTCTAATAGTTTTTTGCACTTTTCTAGCTGTCAACCCTGCCACCAGAAGTCAGTAGTAAAAGGACAGTTGGTCAGGGCAGCTAGGATGACCTCCCTAGATAGAGACTTCTACTTAGAATGCAACAACTTGAAGGAGATGTTCGCTAGGATGGGTTACCCTATACAGATGTGAATCGCCTCTTCAATAAGCAGATTCAACAAGTGTACGAACGGAGTGTACAAACCTATTTTAAGTCAAAATCAAATTGAGAAGTTTTTTTGTCTACAAATAACTGTACAGCTTTTCTGCAATTATAATTTTACTGCACTGTTTCAAAATTTTATGTATATAAAATTGTGGAGCTTTTCTCCCCAGGCCTCCACTGAAAATGGGTTTGTCAGACCCAGTGGACTTTCACAGTAATCAAATGCAATAAATAAATAAATAAATCAACCCACTGATACTATAGGTATACATATTGAAGAGAACACCGACAGTAATCTACTCCAGAATTTTAGTAATTTCAATAATTTCATTATTTCATTCAGTATAGATGCTCTTGACATATGTGGAATCATCAGTAAGTACTGGGACCTACTACGGTCCGACACCTTTATAAGTAAGAAAGTGGCTCACACACCTAGAATTACCTTCAAAAGAGGAGCCAATTTAAAAAATCTAGTTGCAAGAAACTCTAATACGCTAGTCAGTAGATGTGGGATGTATAAATGTGGTATGTGTAAGTACTGTAAACATTTGGATGTGGGTCAGAAGTTTAAGATCTAAGGCACTCAATACACCACCAGATTTAGATTAAACTGCCAGTCTAAAGGGGTCATATACCTAGCCCAATGCCAAATATGTCCCACATTCTATATAGGGAAAACAGGAAATTGCGGGAAAGAATATATGAATGTCTATACCACATTGGCAGATTGAGCGAAGACAGTGCCCTGGCTAAACATATTCGAGAATACATGGATCACAGGTTTTCGTTCAAGGCAGTAGACCAAATTATACCCGATAACATGGGGGGGGTCCAGTTTCACTGGAGTTAGAACGTTTAGAATTAATATGGCAGTTGAACACCAATGCAGGGCAGTATCCAGGTCTAAATGAAAGATGTTCTATTGTATGTACTAGATAGGGTTTTACATATAGAATTCATGTAAAGTATGCATCAGTTGTACATAAGATCTTTAAAATCAGCAATAGTAGGAAAGAACATGGGTTTACCATGTCATTTTAGTATTTTAGATATTTGGTACTTAGTACAAAAACCTTGGTAGGTATTTTATGGTATATAAGAACATTTGGTACTTGCGTATTATCGCAACCATATTTTGAACCTGGTGTAATTGCTGATATTGCAAAACGACTCTATAGTAAACTGAAAAGGGGTCTGTGCACTGAAAATCACTATTGCCTCATGTGGGTTCCAAGTGAGGAACAGGAATAACAGCCAAATTCCTCTTCCTGTGTAGCGCTTTAGCACCATAATGTAATGCAAAGGAAAAACAGCAGGGAATATAAATAATGCAGCACTTATAACATAAACAAGCCCAGATTCTTCCTCGGTGAAATGTAATTATCATACTATTTACTCTTACTGAAGAGTCATTTCAGAAAACCGATTCCCAGCAAAGTAGAAGTCAGTGTATGTAAACAGCATGGGCTTTGTAGTCTGTCTTGAAACAAATCATGTTACAGTCGTTCGCAGCCCTATAAATACCAAAATGCAACTTATAAACAACACATCAGTGCAGGGAAAAAAATAACCGATTGCACGCCTTACTTCAGCCCTCCATGAAGTCAGCTCAAAAGAAAATGGGCAGAAATGTACATGTAAAGACACACATTAATCACAACCCTGAATAGCTGCTCTTACTGGCAAGCAGCTACAGTATGCCTTAACGAAACTTCCCATTCCCTCACGGTGCTCAAGGATGGTACCCATGAAGAATATTTTCTCCATTGTTCCTTTTCTGTTTCACAAGCAATGTGATAAAATGTAATTTGGAGTTTACACACCCCATTTCACTGTAACATGAAGTAGTTTCCCTTTAAATTTAGCAATGCGGGCGAGTTCCAAATCTGGTTGTGATAATACGCAAGTACCGAACATTTAATATTGTTTCTTCTGTAGGGTTAGGGTTTGAGTTTTGCATGTGGGTGTGTCTAAATGTGTTTGTGACACTTCTGTAGTCTTTAGAAACTGCAGTTTCTTTGAGTAGTAGTTTTCAATTTGTTGTCAAGAAGAATGAAATGAACTGATTAACTAATATTGGTTAATTACCTAACTAATTAACTACTGCTCACGGACTACTTAAGGGCATGCTCTCAATGTTGTTTTTATCTGAAGAAGCCACAGTATTTACTGTGACGAAAAGCGCTTCATTTTGGATTAAACTGCTTGTTCTTACGTTTTATGTTTGGTGCCTTCCTTCCTGCAACCAATTTTCAGTTTTGTGTTCTTTCATCGGCTTATGTCATTTAGCAGCTATTGCCAGTTTTCATAATGGTCTTGATAATTCTTCAGTTATGTCACACCGCCTATGCAATACCTTTTTGAAGGGAGTATTACATGTTAAACCTCCAGTCATGCCTCCCTTAGAAGCCTGGAACTTGACTCTGGTGCTTCAGTCTCAAACAGGTTCTCCCTTCGAACCCTTTGATTCATGTGATATGAAATTTTTGTCATGTAAAACCATACGTCTAGTAGCACATCAGCGAGAAGAGTATCTGAGCTACAGACCTTGAGTGTCAAGAGTCCTTACTTGATCTTTCACACGGATAGGGTGTCCCTTCGTACTGACCCTTTTTTCTTGCCCAAGGTCATTTCTGGCTTTTCCATTAACCAGTCTATTGACCTGCTGGTATTCTTCCTAAGGCATTCTAATAGAGGGGAGTACCTTTTGCACACACTTGATGTGCACCGGCAGCTTCGTTGCTGTTTGGATAGGACTAAATGTTTCAGGAATACAGACCAATTGTGTGTGGTCTTTGCAGGACCCAGATTGGGTAAACCTCTTTCCATTTATCTTCTTGACTTAGAAACGTCATTACCTTTATCTACCAACAGAATAAGCTATCCTTACCTTCCAGAATAAAGGCTCATTCTACCAGGTCTATGGCTACTTCTGTAGATTTTCATTACTGAGCCTCTATGGATGATGTATGCGCAGCAGCCACTTGGGCAAGACCTCTTACCTTTACATCTCATTACAAATTGGATTTGGCCTCCAGGGGACGAGCATCTTTTGGTTCTATGGTGCTCAGGAATATCCTTCCTCAGGGCCACCCAGGACGCAAGTAGTTGGGGACTCTGTCCTATCTGTAATGAATAAACAAAGATTTACAACATCAGATAAAGAAGTTATTTCTTACCATAATGTTCCATCTTTGTTGTAGATCTTTGTTCATTCATTACTTCCCGCCCTCCTTCCCCCTGCCTGGACTCCTGGTGGACTTTAGGAACTCCTGGATGTTATGTAGTCCTATCTCACCTACATTCTTACCCATGGGTTTGGAGCCGAATATCAGCTCCGACTCTGCCTATTTACTAGCTCAAAAGTCTCTGATTGGCTGGGCGAAGAGGGTATCCCATAGTACACTGCTTTGCATCCCCAGATCTCATTTGCCGCTTGTAGAGCTCGGACGTGGTCTCGCTTGGCTGTGGCTAAGTACTCTTTTTTGACTTATTTCTCTCGAGAAATTGCTTGCTTCATACTTCAAAAGCTATTTTAATAGCTATTTTTGCTGCAATAGTTGTGTTTGCGTGTTTGTAGTGTTTTTGTGGTATCCCTAACAGTTCCTATGGGCTAGGCCCGTTTTAGTTAGAGGACCTAGTCCTCCCTTAGTGATTAGTTTATCTCTTTCTTATTGTATATTGTTTTTTGAGAACCGTTTAAGTTAGAGGTTCTCTTTCTGTGTTCTTGTTGTTGTTGTTCGTTGGTTTAGAGCTTCGCTGTTCCCTGTGGTACTGTCTGCTGTCTAAGTAGTGGGCTTCCCGCCCTTTTTTGTTAATTGTTAACTGTAGTTATGCTGTGTGCCTTGCACCAGTTGGAAGTCATTAACTCTTGAATATGTCTAAGAATCAGAAAGAACATAAGCCTTCTGGCTTTAAAAAGTGTTCAAAGTGTGGATATAAAATGTCCATCATGGATGGACACTGTCTCTGTTTACTGTCTTGGAGCCATCCACTTACAGGAGTCGTGTAGTTTTTGCCACGCCTTCAGTCCTAGGGTGCTCCAAGAGAGGAAAAACAAATTTATTTTAAAGGGACTGCTTAAACCATCTTTCGAGGAGGCTATAGATTCGGCTACCAGCTCTGTCGAAATCTAAGTCCTCCAAGTCCAAGAAAAGGTCTCCGGCTCCATCAGCATCTTCGGAGCCTCTGGAGAAAATTACCATATTGGATACTGCTTCCTCGGCTCCACCGTTCTCGGGGCCACAGGAGGTGTCTGTATTAAGTGAATCAGCGTCCGCTCCGATCATTCTCGAACCTATTCGGATCCGGTCGCTGAGTGTGAGGCTTGGTTCACCAGATAACAGGTCCCAGTCTCCATCCATCTCCTCCAAATCCTCCAGGCTCTCCGATTTGGATGTGGATAGGGTGGTGCAGAGGCTCCTGCAGTCGCCGGTGTTGGCTAAATTGTTTTTGGCTCCGACCCAGTCGGCTCCAGAGCAAATTCCTATGGTCGTTTCATTGATTCCTCCGAGCACATCCTTACTGTTGGAGCAGGTATGTCCCGCTCCGAGTGATGTTCCTGCGCCGGCTCTGATACCCCCTCTGGGTTTATTGGTGCCGACCTCTGCTCAAACCATGTCAGTTCCGTCCACAGGGTTCGAGACTCGGGTCTCCTCTGTCGGGCCCGAGGGGGATGCCTCGGGACAGCTTTCAGTTTCGGGTCTCCCCTCGGTGCATCGGCTGAGGGGACCCCGGTCCCTGTCATGGCCTTGGAGGCCGGTTGGTCCTCTGAATCGGGGGGACCCGCCTTCGAGGCTATGCGGAGCACGCTGGCCAGGTTGTCAGCAGCGTCACTCGGGTCGGTCATGCCATCCCCCACCACTCCGGCGAGAGCTTCTGACACCCATCTATCCTCAGACAGCAGAGCACCAGGCCCTAAGGATACCCCCACGAGTGGTCCCCCACTTTCTGAAGGTCCCTCAGAGCCTGTCCCTGAGGAACCTCCCAGAAAGAAATTGTGCAAGAGGAAGCACATAGACTCCCAAGGCTATTCTCTCACTTCCAATACTGACCTCAAGGAATTGGAAGGGTCCCCCAAGTCTTCCTCTGATATTTCCTTCTCCGATATCCTTGAGATACTGAAACAGAGGAGGCTGGCCTTCCAAAACCCCTTCTGAGGAGGAGTCTGTGTTCCTTAAAGCTTTTGGCGCTCAACCTTCTGCCTCCTGGATGTCGCTACCCTTCGATGAACTTCTTGACCTTATTTGTCGAAGGGTGTGGGAAAACCCTGATTCTGTGGAACCAGTACCTCAGCGCCCCAACAAATTTCTCTCCGCCCCTCACGGGAAAGAATTTCTGACAAAGGGAGTTCCTTGGATGCCATGGTGGTGGCGGCAGCCACCCAGAAGGAAGTTGCAGAGTCTTCCTCTTCGGTCCATCCTCCTAACATGGAGTCTAGGACTATGGACTGGTGCGGGAAATGCACCTTGTCTTCAGCCACCTTCACCTTAAGGTCGCTGAACTACTTATCTCACTTCACTTGGCTCCAGAGAGATCTCCTTAAGGAGTTGGGAGATACTCTTGCGGGTAACATACCTGAAGCGGTGGCTCAGTCAGCGCACAGGTTTCTACCCTCAACTCCTTCGCAAACTCATCCATGCGTCTCATTTCGTATGCGGCTGAGGGAGCGAGTAGGGTGGC
This sequence comes from Protopterus annectens, assembly GCF_019279795.1. Taxonomy (NCBI): domain Eukaryota; kingdom Metazoa; phylum Chordata; order Ceratodontiformes; family Protopteridae; genus Protopterus; species Protopterus annectens. Next base: position 425,701,840 of record NC_056750.1, read on the forward strand.
CAGCTCAGGTGTAGCCCTTAGAAGGCAAGCCTGGCTGCGCCTGTGTCACTTTGCGGAGGCTTTCAAGTCTTCCTTCACTGATGCCCCTTTTGATGGTTCCTCCTTGTTTGGGACCAAAGTGAGACACCCTCACCAGGTGCGAGCAAGAGGGAAAGACCCTGTTTGCTGTAGGGGTCCGTTTTTCCCTCCCGTCTAGGCCTTATCCCAAGGCTCAGCGAGGGGGAAAGGTGGTTCAAGAAATCACAAAGGTTTTTACCTGCCGCACAAGGTGAAACCCCCTCCCGAATCAGGGGAGGGGGAGTTATTCAGGGAAACGTCGCCCCAGAGGCAGAGGGGGCCCCCGCAATTCTTTGGACTGCGACTCCTTTTGGGGTTCCCCATACTCTCATTCCTGAGGGTGTGCCCGACTGTGCTTATCCGGAGCCAGTCGGGGGTTGAATTTCCTTGTATCCAGAAGCCTGGGAAAACATCACCCAGGACCGATGGGTATTAAGGATAATTTCTGGAGGTTACACCATTCCATTCTGTTCAGTACCCCTCCCATCAGAAGAATCCCAGACGTTCCACCCAGTCAAAGGGATCAAGCAGCCTCAAAGGTTTCTCAGCTGCTAGAAAAATGATTTATCTAACCAGTCCCCTCAGACCAGATCAGATCAGGGACTTTACTCAAGGTTCTTTTTGGTGCCAAAAAGAGCAGGGGACCTGAGACCCATACTAGATCTCAGTCAACTCAACCATTACGTACACAAGTCCAAATTCCATATGGTCACCCTGCAATCTATTCTCCCATTGTTGGGAAAGGAAGTATGGATGTGCTCCATCGACCTGAAGGATGCTTACTACCATATCAGAATGGACAGGGCATCCAGGTGTCATCTACGCTTCCGGCTGGGAGCCAGACATTTACAGTTTCGAGCCCTGCCCTTTGGTCTCACCACAGCCCCAAGTGTATGTCAGTGGTGACGGCTCACTTGAGACATCAAGGATTCCAGGTGTTTCCGTACCTGGACGACTGGCTCCTCTCCGACCCCACTAGGCATCTACTAATTCAGACCAGGGACACTACCATCAGTCTATGTCACCAATTGGGCATTACGATAAACTGGAAAAAATCTGCCTTGTTGCCCTTACAGCATGTCAGCTTTATAGGAGCAGAGCTGGACACCATTCAAATGCGTGCGATCCTACCACAAGAAAGGATCACAGAGTTGCAACAAAAAATTTTCACGCTGATGCCTGTGAGACATGCAAAGGCAAGACTGATTCTTCAACTCCTAGGGACCATGGCAGCTATCATCATGTTGGTCCCATTAGCGAGATTACAAATGAGAATTCCTCAATGGCTTCTCTTTGTCCAATAGTCTCTCCAAAGACTTCTGCTATCCCATGCAATCCTAATGACAGACAGGACCTCCGTTGGTGGCTTTGCACCAACAACTTGAACATAGGAAAACCCTTTGTTCCACCCGTCCCTGTGGCCACAGTGACTACAGACTCCTCCCAGATAGGGTGGGGAGGCATTATCTTTGCAGGATGGTCCAAGGCATGTGGCAGGAGCACGAGATACATTTGCACATAAACGTCCTGGAGATGAGAGCAGTGCTTCTTGCGTTGCAAGCACTTCAAGAAGTCCTCCCTCTAGGGACCATCGCGATACACGCAGACAACATGTCTGTAGTGTGGTATCTCAACAAGCAAGGAGGAACCAAGTCTTATCCACTATGCAGGGAGGCCATGCGCGTGTGGCCTTGGGCAATAGCTTCCCAATGGTTTCTAGTGGCAACGCACATCCCGGGGAAGACCAGTGTGATAGCAGACAAGCTAAGTAGGGCGATTCTTATGCCCTACGAGTGGTCCCTGAATCGCCTGGTGGCAGAGCGAATCTTCAGCAGATGGGGTCAACCTTGCTGCAATCTTTTTGCGAGCCCCCTCAATGCGAAATGCAGCAACTCCTTCTCCATGACCCCCCCCCCCCTATTGGGGGAATCACCCAGGGATGCTCTAGCTCATAATTGGCCCTCCGGTCTGCTTTATGCTTTCCCTCCGTTTCCCCTTCTCTCAAGGGTGATTCAGAAAGTGCAATCCTTGGATAGCAGGATGATTCTGATTGCCCCACACTGGCCTCGTCAAGTATGGTTCCCCTTCCTTCAACCCTACCTCATGGATACTCCTTGGATTTTGGAACCCCTTCCAGACTTACTGACACACATGTTGGGACAGTTCCACCCCTCTCAGAGGACACTCCGGCTGACAGCCTGGCTAATCCACTTCCGTCCTTAGTCAGATGTCATAATTTTTCGCCAGACGTAGTCCATATTTTGTCATCCTCTCATAAACCATCCACGAGAAAAATCTACTCTAGCAAATGGAAAAGATTCTCTATTTGGGCTCATTCCAGAGGCATTGATCCCTACACGGCTCCAATTTATTCTGTTTTGGAATTTTTGTCCATATTGTTCTATCAAGGGTCCGCTTCAGCCACCATCAAAGTTCAGCTGGCAGCTATATCAAACTTCCACGTGGCCAATGAACCTAGCCTTATGGCACACAGACTATGTAAAGCATTTCTTAAAGGTACCCTATTGCTTCGTCTCCCAGTATCACAACCTGTTATGCCCTGGGACCTCAATTTTGTTCTTCAAGCCCTCACTCTTCCTCCCTTTAAGCCTGCAGCTACTTGCGAGTTAAAGCTTCTAACCTGGAAAACAGCCTTTTTAATAGCTATCACTTCAGCGAAGCGGGTTTCCGAAATCCAAGCCCTTTCCATCAAACCCCCATATTTGATCTTCCATAAAGACAGAGTTTCCTTTAGACCAAACCCGACGTTTCCCAAAGTGGCTTCCCTGTCTAATATAAATCAGTCTATTGAGCTACCAGTTTTCTTCCCCAATTTTTCCAACAAGGCAGAATTCAGATTTCACCAACTAGATGTACATAGACAGTTACGCTTCTATCTCCATCGGACAAAAGAAATTCGGAAATCTGACCAACTCCTTGTCTCCTTTTCTGAAAACAGCCTTGGTACTCCGGTATCCAAGGTCACACTCTCTAGATGGATAGCCAGCTGTATTTCCTTCATCTATCACACAGCAGGTAAAACTTTCCCCTTTCCACCCAAAGCCCACTGCACAAGAGCTGTTTCCACATCCACAGCCTATCAAGCTAGATTGTTGATGGATGTTATGTGCTGCGGCCACTTGGGCTTCTCACACTTTTGTCTCTCATTACAAATTGGACGTGGTTTCCAGGGGCAGATCTTCATTTCGCTCCACAGATGTTCATCGTGCATACAGCTGCAGTAATCACAGATGGGTTTTCAGCCGTCAGGCGGTCCCTCGGTCGGCCGAATTCCAAAGTCTTGGTCCGGCGTCTGTTGTCGTTGCTTACTCTTCTGACGTCAGTAAGGCCAGAGTATATAAGACACAGCCGACGCCATGTTCTTCAGTCTTTTTTGCCGCGCGGTGCCCGAAGCAGAAGCAGTTCACAAGTGCCGGTCGGCCAGCTCCTGAATTACAAAAAAAAAAATTGGAACCGAAGTCTTCATTAAAGCTAAGTACCCCGTTGGGGAAACTTTTCTTGCCTCAGACCGATGTCAGAAAAAGTTAATAATTGTATTTCTTGTGGGAAGCAAATACCGCTTAAGGATTTCCATTCCCTTTGCATACCTTGTTTGGGCCCAGACCACGATGTCTCGGGCTGTCGCTTTTGCGCTACCTTCAATAAACGCACTATCAAGCGTCGGGCAGAGTTCGCCCAACACTACTTTGGTAAAGCTTTTGATTATAAAATGTCGTCGGACACTCCGACTACCGTTTTGTCCAAAAAACGCAAGGAAAAGAACTGACACGCGAGGCCCGCGATCCCCGCTGACACCACGCCAAAACAGGCTGCATGTGGTCCGGTTCTCAGCGAGACGCCTTTGCAGTCCCTGACTACCGACGACACTCCTTTGGCGGTGTCCTCTGTACCCGAGACTGCTGGGTCCTCGGCCCTTTCCCAGACTACAACCGAAGCCCCTGCTAATGTTGAGCCTACTAATGTGGACAGGTCCACCTCCACCCATGGTGTATTTAGGCCCTCATCTTCCTTTTCAATTAAGGCCTTTAAATCCAAAGCAGCCAGGCATCCCACGAGGCCTGTTGCACAGGGTCCATCTCCTGGACCCATGCCTAAGAAACAGATGCTTAAAATGGCTGAGGATTTAATTACTCTTATCAGAGGTTCTCAGCCCCCTCCTGACAAGAGACCCAGAGTGGAGGAAGAATCTCCCTCTTCTGATCAGGGATCCATTTTATCAGAACATTCTGATGTAGAGGAACACTCTTACTCCCCTTTTGAGGATTCGGATGCAGAACAGTCCATTCCTTCTGTATCCCCTCCTGAGGATTTTTCTTTTGGGGAAACCTTGCACACCTTGAGGGAACACTTCCATTGGGAAGGCCAAGACTTTTCAGATTCCAAGAAAGACTTAGGGAATTTCTTTGATTACCTCAGCACAGACCTCTGGCTATACCCCTGTTTTGGATGTACTGGATTATGTCTATTCGGAGGCTTGCCTTAACCCTGATTCTCTGCCTCCTGCACCAGTAAAACCTGATAGGTATTACAGAGTAAAGTCACACAAGGAATGCTGAGAACAAATCACTTTATAACGCAAAGCTTTCGGGTATGAACCCTTTCTCAATACTAAAAAAATAGGTATTACAGAGTACCCAGCTCTCACCAATTTCTCTACAAAGGCCATAATGCTGACCCTGAAACCATTTCACAAGGCCCCAAGGGATTAAAGGCCTCCACTGCCAAGAATCCACTTCCTGCAGAAAGGGAATCCAGATCTCTAGAAAGGTGGGGTAAAAAGGGTATACACCTCGGCCACCCTAGCCATGAGGGCCTTAAACTGTTAGTTTCATATGATTAAATATCAACAGTACCTGTTATCACAATTAAGGAACAAAATGTCTCAACCTGAACAACCAGATTTAAAAGAGTTACAGGATATGATGCATAGTGTGGAGCAAGTGGGTAAACACACCTTACAATGTGGTTATGATGCCCTAGAGGCTTCTAGTAGAGCGACTGTTACAGGATCAGTCATTCGCAGACATGCCTGGCTTAGGGAACAAAATTTGCCTGATCATGTGAAAGCTAAACTTCTTGATGCTCCTTTACAAAAGGATGTACTATTTGGTACTAATGCTGAGGAGATACTACGGAAAATGGAAGAAAAAGCCAAATCTATGCAAACTGTCAAAGCTTTCTTACAAGTCCAGCCACCACGTTTTAGCAGAAATTGGCCTTCAAAAAACTGGTCCTTTCCAGCCACTGACGAGCCCCAAAGAGGTAGATACAGACGCACAAGGGGCAGAGGGCAATCACAAGGATCTTATAGAGGCAGACAATGGCAATCTCCAGCACCAAGAGGTGGTGAAGACAGTGCACAACAATACAGGAAGCAAACCCAATGACTCCCTCATTTCCATGCCAAGCAAGTTTCAGCTGGCAGCACCTTTGGGAGGGAAACTAGCATTATTTGCAAGCAATTGGCATATTGTCACAACAGACAAATGGATTCTGGACATTATAAACAGAGGCTACAAATTTCATTTTCACACTCTTCCAAAAATGAGAGGCATGCCAAACCTGCCACAAAATCAAAGGGTAGAGGCACAACTGCAAATTTCAAAGCTCCTAAACATGAGAGCTATACAAAAGGTACCTACGCACCAACAAGGTCAAGGTTTTTATTCAAGACTTTTTCTGGTACCAAGGAAAGGAACCGACTGGAGACCCATTCTGGACTTATCCATCCTAAACACATTTCTACTCGTACCAAAATTCAAGATGCTCACATTACAGCAACTTCTTCCCATGCTGGGCAAGGAGTTTTGGCTGGTAACATTGGACCTCAAGGAGGCATACCTGCATGTCCCAATCAGACAAAGCTGCAGAAGATACCTCAGATTTCTTGCAGGTTCAATCCACTGTCAATTCTCTGCATTGCCCTTTGTGAATACTCTGGGCGCAGTAGATAAGCCAAAGTGCCTGGCATCAGTGATTGCATACTGCAGACTTCAAGGGATACAAATTTACCCTTATCTGGACGACTGCCTGATCCAAGCGGACAGCCAACACATACTACTGGAACATCTGGCATATGTGACACGGTTACTGCTTTCTCTGGGATATACCATCAACAAGGAGAAATCAAGGCTAACACCATCTCAGAAAATAACCTTCCTGGGTGCCAACTTGGACACAAACACCCAGATGGCATATCTCATGCCAGAAAAACAAGGGCAACTATCTCAGTACTTCAAAACACTGGCAAAAAGTACCAGGCTTACTGCAAGGAAAATCCTGCAGGCTCTGGGATTCATGGCATCTTGCATTCTTCTAATCCCATGTGCAAAGCTGCATATGAGGAAACTTCAATGGTACCTAAAAAATCTATGGTCTCAACACAGTCACAGTTTGGAAGCAATTATACCAATAATTCCATGTTTGCAAAAGGAATTCCTATGGTGGGCCCAAGCATGTCAAGTAAACACAGGCCTTCCATTCTGCAAGCCTCAAGCAAAACAAGTCATAACCACAGACGCCTCAGATTACGCCTGGGGGGCGCACATGAAGGACAGGTGCATTCAGGGCAGATGGTCCCAAAAGGAAAAGCACCTTCACATCAATCAAAAAGAAATGCTAGCAGTAATAAATGCAATTACAGCTTTCAAGGACTTCCTGCATCCAGGACAATTACTGATAAGAACAGACAACACCACAGTAATGTGGTACATAAACAAGGAGGAACACATTCATACCCCTTGTGCAGACTAGCCATGACTCTTTGGAACTTGGCTCTGGAAAGACAAATCGAACTTCAAGCTCAGTACTTGCCAGGACTGGAAAACACATTGGCAGACACTCTAAGCAGAAATATGACAGATCCACACGAATGGAAGTTACATCCTCAGGTGTTTACAGAGATAATCCAAGCATGGGGGAGGCCAGACATAGATATTTTTGCCTCCCACAGGAACCATCAATTGAAAACGTTTTGTTCAAGGACCTTTCATCCAAAGGCCTGGAAAGTGGACTCCCTTTCATTCAGTTGGACAGCATGGACAGTTTATGCATTCCCACCTCTGCCTCTTCTGCCCAAGGTGCTTTTGAAAGCAAGAACAGACAAACCGAGGATGATACTGATTGCTCCAGATTGGACAAGGCAACACTGGTATCCACTCCTGAGGAGCCTAACACATACTCCTCCCTGGTCCCTGCCTCTAATGCCTCTTCTGCTGACTCAGAACAGCTACAAAACTCTTCACAGTCAGCTGAAAACACTCAACCTCGCTGCATGGAAAATTCCTTAACACCACAACAGACCCTACTCTCCAAGGAGGTGCAGAATGTCATTTTGGAGGCCAGAAGACCATCTACTAGAAAGGCTTACTCCGCAAAATGGAAGCAGTTTTGCTGTTGGAATGAGAAAAGAGGCCAGGACCCTAGAAAATTAAACTTGCCTCAGGTGTTACAATACCTAGCTGAACTGCTGAACAGTGGACTTTCATTTTCTTCCATAAAAATACATGCCTCAGCCATTTTGGCGGAATTCAACACGGATCCTCCTTTATTTTCTCACCCACTCTTACGACAGTTCCTCAGAGGGGCTAAGAATATAAGACCTCCAAGGAAGCAACCAATACCAGCCTGGGACCTTAATTACATACTAGAAAAATTAACATTGCCTCCTTTTGAACTTGCTGCCTCAACAGATTTGCAATATTTGTCCTGGAAAACAGCTTTCCTTCTGGCCATCACTTCAGCTCGTAGGGTTTCTGAACTACAGGCCCTCATGGCGGTGCAGCCCTTCCTCATCTTCCATCAGGACAGGGTTTCCCTTCGTACCAACCCATCTTTTATGCCAAAAGTGGTATCCAGCCTTAAATCAATCCATACACCTACCTACCTTTTATCCTAACCCTCAAAACAAAGGGGAAAGGCTGTTACACTCTTTAGACATCCATAGGCAGCTACATTATTATTTGGACAGAACAAAGTCCTTCAGGAAATCAGAACAACTTTTTGTGTCCTATGCCGTAGGGGCTCAAGGGAAACCAGTTACAAAACAGACCATTTCCAAGTGGATTGGCCACTGCATACGGTTTTGTTATTCTTATCATGGGAAATCTGTCCCTACTGGTATCAGATCTCACTCCACTAGGGCCACAGCCACCTCTACAGCCTTCCTCAGAGGTGTTCCTACTAAAGATATTTTGGAGGCAGCCACTTGGACTTCTGTACATACCTTCACAAAACACTACCACCTGCCCTTATATTCCAGAACAAGAGCAGGCTTTGCCACTGCTGTTTTGCAGGGCATTCTGGCTCAACCCAGTTCCTCATAGTACCTACCACCCTATGCATAGCATTGGGACTCTACCCATCTGTGATTACTGCAGCTGTATGCACGATGAACATAGTACAGTTTTGTACCTACCATAAATGTAGATGTTCGAGTGCTAATACAGCTGCAGTACAGGTTTCCCACCCTCCTTCCCCACTTGGTAAAGGCATGGGGCCTAACAACCTCTTCATACCAACTGACTGGGTTATCCTGCTTGTTTTATTTGCTTGCTTACACTGATTTTGCATTACATTGCATTGCTTGCATATGTAGATAAGCTTTATTTATGTATTGCCTTCCTTTTGGGGGCACCTGACATCTGGGGCAAGAAAGACTGAAGAACATGGCGTCGGCCGTGTCTTATATACTCTGGCCTTACTGACGTCAGAAGAGTAAGCGACGACAACCGACGCTGGACCAAGACTTTGGAATTCGGCCGACCGAGGGACCGCCTGACGGCTGAAAACCCATCTGTGATTACTGCAGCTGTATTAGCACTCGAACATCTACATTTATGGTAGGTACAAAACTGTACTTTCTCAGGAGTATTTTCCTATGAGCCACCTGGGTTGTAGGTGCTAGGGACGCTGTCCCATGGGTAAGAATGTAGGTGAGATAGGACTACATAACATCAAGAAGTTGTGTACTCACCATAACGTTCGATGTATGTAGTCCATCTCGCCTCACATTCTTACTTACCCTCCCGCCTTCACCCCTGCCTGGAGGATTTGGAGGAATTTTTTTTTATTTAGAGTCCCTTTGATTAATTTGTTTGGATATTATTTGGATATTGTTTGGATATTTGTATGGATGTGTCTTAAGTATGCAGTAACTGAGTTGTTTGCAGCAAACTAGATCTGTGGATGCGAAGCAGTGTACTATGGGATACCCTCTTAGCCCAGCCAATCAGAGACTTTTGAGCTAGTAAATAGGCCGGGTCGGAGCCGATATTCGGCTCTGAACCCATGGGTAAGAATGTGAGGCGAGATGGACTACATACATCGAACGTTATGGTGAGTACATAACTTCTTGTTAGGGTATTTGCTCAGACAGAGCCTCCGACTGTTTTTTCTATTACTTCATCTTTTATCTCGGTTGGGCAAACTCGATCTGGAGTAACTAGGAGAGGGGCATTGTGGGTAGGTTCGTAGCTGAGAGTTTTTGGCTTGTGCGAGCTGGGAAACAGCAATATTGGTTCCGAGGATGGAATCGAGGGCCTATCTGTAATGAATGAACAAAGATCTGCAACACAGATGGAATGTTATGGTAAGACGTAGTTTCTTTTTTCAGAGCTCTTGACTCTTCACCTCCTTAATTGGTGTTCCATAAAGACAGGGTTTTGCTTCATGTGAACCCTTTTCTGCCAAAGGTAGCTTGTGATGATAACCTTAACAATTTTTTTATTAATCTTTCTCTGTTTTTCCCAATTTCTTCAATAAAGGTGAATACCTTTTGCATTGTTTGGATGTACTTAGGCAGTTGAAATGTTATTTGCACAGTACCAAAGCTTTTACAAAATCCAGTCAGTTATTTGTATCGTTTTCAAAATGCAGGCTCTGTTCACTTTTGTCTGAAGTAATTTTATCCAAGTAGATGTCCGATTTTATTTTGTTAGCATATTCTTTGAAAGCAAGAGTCTTCCACACAGGCTACTCAGCAAGGGCTATGGCTACTTGTACAGTTTTCCTTTCTCTAGTAAAAACGAACGAGATATCTGGAGCTGCTACTTGGCTGAGTCACCACACTTTTGTGTTGCATTATAAGCTGGATACTCATTCTTGATCCAGGGCTTCCTTTGGGCTCCACTGTGTTGCAGAATATCTTTTCTTAGTTCCTCTCGAGAAATTTTTCGTGGCTTGGACTCTGTCCCACAGGTTGAAGCCAGACTGAGTAGACCACATGAGATGCGAAAGTTTGGTAATTACCATAATAACAGATCTGTGTTTTCTGTCCCCTTATGGTTCAGCCTGTGGGTCTTTGGATCTGGCAACACTTTTAAGCATCAGCTAGCCAGTGAGACAAACCTAAGTGAAATACACATGCCAGTTTTCTTTTCTTACTATTCAAGTAAAAGTGAATATTTGTTGTATTATGTGGATACTCCCAAGCAGCTGAAGAGTTTGTGTATAGATCCAGATCATTTAGAATCAACTCATGTTTCTCTTTCTCCAATAAAAAGAAGTTTCTAAAACAACACATAGATGCTTGGCTGACTACATAAACGTTTGGTACAAGAAATGTCGTAAAATTTCCCCTCTGAACTCAAGAGCATTCTCCACTAAGGAAAGTGGCTACCATTGGTGCCCCCCACCACCAAAAAATGATGCTTTAGATGATATTTTTGCAGCAGTTACTTGTGCTTCTCTAGATACTTTCATAAGACACTGTTTGTTGGATGTCATCTGTATAGCAAGATTAGATTAGAACCAACCATAGTGATCAAAAGCCCAAAGTGTAAAAGGCAGATAATGCCTTCTCAGCCTGAGTTGTTTGAAAGGATTACTCAGGCCGTTGATAAGGGGCATACAGTTCATATTTCCTGTCTGGATCTTGCCAAGGGTTTTGGCAATATCCCCATGCTGGGATTATTGGTAGTCTCCCAGTCTGACATTAACCCGGACATAGTTCACTGGTAGGTAACTGCCACTTCAACAGAACCTGTACTATTATAGTCCAGGGATGTGTGATCTAGGCAGAAAAACCTAATCTGTGGTATCCCACAGGGCTGTGTCCTGAGATTTTCTCTTCTTTGACTTGTAGTTCTGTGGCATGAAAGCTTATATAAATGGTCTATGGCCAACCAAGTTTGTTGATTGCAAATTGGAGGCAGTTGTCAAATCCCATTCCAATTTTCAGTTTTTTGTCAAGGACTAGATCAGAGAAATGCTTGATCTGTTAATCACGGACTTTACCCTCTGAGACAAAAATGTAGCATAATTTCCTTTGGTAAATAGAGCATTCCTTTTTCCACTTGCAGTATAAAATATTCCACTTAAATCTGCTACATTCACTGGGGACTTGAGTACCTTTGTTGATGATGAACTCTACCTTGACTACCATTTTTCTGTGGTGGTTAGAAAATCCTTTTGCTTAGCACAACTTAACTTTTGTGATATCTCCTCATTTTCCAAAAAAGTTACAGTTCCACTTTATTCTTCCCTTCATTGAAATCCGTACCTCCTGTGGCATGAATCTTGCAAAACATCAGACCAACTTGAGGTACATCAATGTTTCCTCATCAGAAAGTTCTCATTTCTCAGTTACCTTACCTACTATGATGGACTAAATTTCCTGTACCTTTGTGCAGTGCCATACAGACTCCAGAGGGGTGATCTCTGCTTAGATTTCTGTGTTATGAATGTCCCAGAACTCTCTAAATTCCCCCACCTAAATTGAACCAGTTATTACTGCTTTAGAGACCTAGGACTGTATTTACCACATCAGCAGTCTAACCCGTTGTATTCCACATTTCTGGAATAAGCAGGGTACTTCCCTAACAACCTTTAAAACCGGTTTTGATGGGTGATTGCAAATTTTCACCTGGGATAAACTGGGAAAATTTTCTTAATGGGGGATATTTAGTCTCCTTCAATAATCTGTTAAAACATGTCTAAGCATTTGGATGGTGGTCTTGGCTATAAGCTTAGTAATAACCAACCAACCTAAATACATTTTTCCATAAGGGGACCACCCTGGGTAAGCTTGTGACTTTGTTCAGCTACTGACAGAGAGAGACCTTCTCTTACCTGATGATGAAAGTTGTGTACTTAACCTAACGCTAGATCTGGATGAGTAGGTCCATTCTTTGCTTGTCCAGCTACGTTCCGTCTTCCTGACACGGTGTAGATACTTTTGTTGTATATTCTGTTTTTTCATGGCATGCCTGTGGTCAGGAGTGGAGTTATTTGGAAAATATTGGGAGTAACGTGGAAGGGATTAAGTTGGTTGTCTGTCAGGTACTGAGCTTCCTAATTCTTAACAACGTTAGTCCTTCTGATCTGATGTTATCCATGTCTTCATCCAGCACCACAGGGTCTTGGATCTGACATCTGATCCGAGACAGCAGTGTACAACAGACGAATCCAAGGCTCTGCCTTCTCCCTCTCTCATAATGCCCTGCTGCTGTCTAATCCCCAGGTCTCGCTTACCGTGCTGGTGATGCTGAAGCATTTCTCTGGCACTGGCTATTAAGTAAAGGCTTTTCATTATTTTTCTGTAGTTTTGTAGTGCTTTAGTATAGAGTAGCCTAGTTTTGTAAATGTGATGAATGAAGACGTAGGATAAGACCGATGCTAAGTTATGGTAAGTGCATAACTCTCTATCTGATGTTATCCATGTCTTCATTCATTACCACAGAGTCTTTTTAGTGAGTGTACAATGTCTGATAGACCTGCTGGATTTAAGAAGTGCTCCTTGTGCTGTCAGAAAATGTTTTATTCTGATACGCATGAGGAATGCGCTTATTGCTTGGGCGCTCCAGATGTTGAGGTTCAGTGCGACCTTTGTGCCGTATTTAACCGCAGGGCTTTAGCAGAGTGCCGCAACAACTTGGGTGTCCCCCTGCTGATGAGTTAGTGGATCTGATTGGCAGCAGGGCTGCGAAGAAACAGGACATGGTGGAACCTGTTCCAAAGAGGGCCGACAAGTTTCTTAGTCCTCCTGCGAACCGTTTATTCTGGAGCAAGGGAGTACCAGTCGATGTCATTGTGGTTATTCCTGCCATGAAGGAGGAGCTAGCAGAGAAGAGCTTCACGGTTCAGCCCCTGAACAAAGAGTCTTGGGCGATAGACCGTTTTGGGAAGCGGGTGTATGCCTCCGCTACCTTTGGGACTGAAGGCGACAAACTATTTGGCACATTTTGTCCACCTACGAAGGGATTTGGTTCAAGAGCTCTCTACCTTCCTTGCAGAATTATTGCTAGTGGATAACCTCAAGCAGGTGTCTCCCAAGCTTGCCACTCTAGCCTCATAGAGGAATTTGCCAGAGAGCTCAATCTACAATGCTGCAGAGGCTACCTGTTGAACTGCTGGCAGGAGCATTGCCTTGTGGCGTCATGCTTGACTACACTTGTGTGAGTTCACAGAACCCTTTAAGGTGTTATTTACTAATGCTCCCTTCGATGGTTCCCACTGCCTTTGAACCCTCCATGAAGGACACTTTCACCCGCAGTGCATAGGAAGGGAAGACTGTCTGAAGTAGGAATCAAGCTTTTGGCCCACCAGAGGTCCTTCTCGAAGACCTAGCGAGGAATGAGAAAGATGTAGTTCCATAAGGCACAAACTCCTTTTCAGGCCACTCCGGATGAATAGTCTTCCAGAGGCAGGAGGAGACATTTCAATGGACGAAGCCCTCGTGGCAAGGTCCACATAATCAGGACTCCAGGCAACTTTTCTCTGAGAAGCCCTTTCAGAACTCCTGAAATATTGTCTGGCTGCTCTGCTCTGAAGGCAGTCAGGGGTCGAATTTCCCTACACCCACTAACCTGGACAATTCCGATCAGTGGGTGTTAAGTATAGTTTCCAGGGGCTATTACATTCCCTTTTTGGAGCCCTCTCTAGTGAGAAATTACCTCCCCAATGTTCCACCCAGTCAAAAGGCAACTCAGAGGTTCAACAACTTCTAAAAAGAGCCATCCAGGAGGTCCCAGCAGGACAGAGAGGATCTGGTACTTACTTTCACTGCTTTTTAGTGTCAAAAAAGGCAGGGGACCTATGTCCTATTTTGAATCTCAGGAGCTCAATCTTTCACTCAAGAAATCAGAGTTCTGGATGGTCACTACTCAGTCCATTTTACCCATGTTACACAGGGACGATTGGATGTTCTGAGTAGATCTCCAAGATGCCTAGTATCACATCAAGATGGACAGGCATTCCAGGAAGACATCTTCACTTCCGGCTAGGGGTCAAGCATCATCATTTCAGAGCCCTACCCTTTGGTTTCATCACAGTCCCCTTGGTGTTTACAAATGCATGGCAGTGGTAGTGGCTCGCCTGCGTTTGCAGGGGTTCCAGGTCTTTCCATACCTCTGTGATTGGCTCCTCACGGCACCTTCCAGGCATTGACTGAATCAGGTGACTCAGTATCTTCTTACCCTCTTCCGCCAACTGGGTATAACAGTCAAACTGGCAAAATCCAGTCTCACCCCTCTCAATGGTTGGAGTTCATAGGAGCTCAGTTGGACTCAGTGTCAGAGATTGCAACTTTGCCTCTACACAGAATTCAATTGATTCGGGAACAGGTCACTCAAATTTTGGACCTCCTCACCCCCCAGTTATTTTGGTTCTTTGGGCTCTGTGTTCCATGGCCTTGGCCATTCTCCTTGTCCTTCTGGCCAAGTACCACAAGCAGGTGTTACAGTGGATCTTAGCGGTGCAATGGTAGGATCTTCTTCATCCTCTAGGACCATAAAACTGATGCCTGTGTGCAGATGTCACCTCCAGTGGTGGCTTCAGTCGCAGGACTTCTCTTTAGGCAGGTCCTTTTCACTTCCTCTGCCCACAGCCACTGTAACCTTGGACGCCTCCCTGTAGGGGTGGGGAAATTTCAGGGGAAGACAGTCCAAGGCACATGGTCCCCAATAGAGAGACCAAGTTGCATATAAACGTTCTAGAGCTGAGGGCAGTTCTGTCATTGCAAACCTTCCAGGACTGACTCTCTCGATGGATGATTGCAATACAGACAGACATGTCAGTTGCCTGGTATGTCAACAAACAAGGGAGAACACGCTCTTGTCCATTGTGCAGAGAGGCCATGAGAATGTGAGAATGGGCTGTATCCTCCAGCCACTTCCTTATTGTAGTGCACATACCCAGTCATTCCATTGTGTTGGCCAACAGGCTCAACAGATCTATCTTGATTCCTTACAAGTGGTCCCTCAATCCTTCAGTAGCAAATCAGATTTTTGACTGTGTGGGTCAGCCATGCTGTGACCTATTTGCCTCCCTGATCAACCATAAATACAGCAGGTATTTTGCCCTGATCCCTCCCTCAGGGGGAGTCTCCAAGGGACGCTGTAGTCCACGATTGGCCTCCGGGTCTCCTGTATGTTTACCCTCCTGTCCCCTTATAATTCCCAAGGTCCTACAGAAATCTCAATGCCTGAGGACATCCCCTGATCCTCATTGCCCCTTTCTGGCCTTGTCAACCATGGTTCCCTTTCATCAGGTCTCATCTGAAGTATCTGATTTCCCACCCATCAGGGCTTCCTCTTCTAAACCTTCAGACCCTTTGCCTAACTGCTTTGTTTTCTCCAGTTCCAGTGATAATTACAGTCCAGGCTGGCGTCCCCCATTAAACGCATCATTTTGGCCTCCCAAAAACCCTCTGCCAGAAAAGTGTACAGCAGTAAATGGAAAAGGTTTTCCATCTGGGCCAGCAGCAGGAATCTGAATACTTTTTCTGCCTCTGTCCCTGATATACTTTAGTTCTTGTCCTCCCTTTTCTAAGAGGTAGCAAGTGTTTCCACTGTTAGGCTACAGTTGGTGGCGATTTCTAATTTTCACGAGAGCTCCGAGCCCACTTTTTATCTAGGCTTTGTAAGGCATTTATGAAAGGGGTCTTCTGTCTCCGTTCTCCAGTTAAAGAGCCTGTGCTTCCTTGGGTCCTCACGTTGGTTCTGCAATCTCTGACTTAGGCACTCTTTCAAACTTGCCAGTCCCTGTAATCTCAAGTTTTTGTCTTGGAAGACTGCCTTTCTGGTCGCTATCACTTCAGCTAGGAGGGTTTCAGAATTGCAAGGTCTTTCCATTACTCTTCTTTATATGACCTTTCACAAGGACAGGGTCTCTGAGAACGAATCCCTCCTTACACAAGGTTGCTTCCAAGTCGACCCTTAATCAGTGCTTACAGCTTTCATTGTTTTTCCCCAACTACTCCAGCAGAGGGGAGTATATAGGTTCATAGGTGTTTACAAGACTAATGACCACAAGGGCCTTTTTAAGCCTTGCCATGCATCCCAAATTTCTGACTAGTTTTAATACCCTTGATAAGTAAGCATGGGTCTGGGAGACAAACCATTTACAGGTTACCTCTTTGCATCAGAGACATAGGTGCCAAACCAGGGATGAATTTCCATTTTCCCATCCAGTTGTTCAAGTTGCACTTGAATTGGATTAGGGAGGAAATCTGTTTCACATGTATGGGGAAGCCTGTTCCATAGATGGGGTAGTCTCTGGTATACATTCCTATCTCTCAAGAGGTACTGAACTCCAACTGTCGAGTTTTTTGGAATACATCAACAGTACCACAGAGTTTCTGACTTTCACACACAACATCAGTCATGAACATCTGCACTATCTTGACGCTACCATTTATAGGGATGCCCAATCCTTGGAACTACACTCCAAGGTTTACAGGAAACCCACTTTTTCGAACTGTCTATTACACTATGAGAGTCAACACCCTTTTCATCAAAAGAAGGGCATAGTCAAGGGTCAACTTATAAGAGCATCCAGAATGTGCAGTAAACTCTCCGATTTTCTAGAAGAGACTCACAATCTACATGACATGTTCACCCAAAGAGGCTATCCTGAGAACTTGCTCAACTCACTAAAAGATGAAATCTTTGCCAAAAGGGATTCCTTATACCCCCCACTGCTTGGCCGCAAGTGCAGATCCCCAACCTCATGTTACAACAGAGCAAAGAAATGGACGGCAATTTCATTTACACTTTCTCTGACAACTCTGAACAAATTGAAACTATTGTATCCAAATACTGGTTTGTACTGGCTGGCAATGGCGACTTCAGGAGTATCATTCGGACAAACCTAATTTTGTGAGGAAGAGGGCAAAACCTCAAAGACATCTTGAGGAAAACCCATTGCAACTACTCATAACTCTCACAACAACAAGGGCACCTTCAAATGTGGTGCCTGCAAGCAATGTCCTCTCATTGCAAACAAATCCTACATCTACCTTGCATCCAGACACACCTGTATCAGATCCCCCTGTCACTTTTCATGTGGAACAAAAGGGGTTGTTTATATCGGGCTCTGCACCACCTGTGGTGCCTTTTATGGGCAAAACAGAGAGAATTCAGGAAAAGGCTATACGAACACACTTACAACACTGAAAAGAAAAAGGAAAGCAATGCTTTTTTCAAACACTCACTTACATGTCCCAACTACAAGTTGTCTTTCATGATCCTTGAACAAGTGAACCCTAACATTAGAGGAGGGGACTGGGAATCGACCTTGGAATACAGGGAGCTTGTCTGGCAACTCAAGCTAGATGCAGGCAGGCCCCCGGGGTTAAATGGCACACTTAGTATAGGCTCGGTTCTGAAGCTCAGAAGGGCTAGATTATAGCATGTCTCATCCTAATTTCACTATTTTTCAACACTGTTTCTTTGCCCATTGAACACACTTGCCCCAAGTCACCAAGTAGTGCAAATTCATATGCATCATAACATCTATTTTTAAGGCTAACATAACAGTACTACACTGATTCTCATATTACACAGGACTGCTGACCTCAAACTCACTTGGATCACACACAGCTTTTTTTAAACTTCCACTTGTATTTGTATTTGTATTTCTATCCAAACCTTTTGGACAAGCAAAGTTTTTAATTTCATCATAACACTCACTTGGTTTACCAGTCATGTATAAACAATGCAATGTCAATTT
Source organism: Protopterus annectens (assembly GCF_019279795.1). Classification (NCBI taxonomy): domain Eukaryota; kingdom Metazoa; phylum Chordata; order Ceratodontiformes; family Protopteridae; genus Protopterus; species Protopterus annectens. Next base: position 425,719,867 of record NC_056750.1, read on the forward strand.
AACCTATGCACATTTTAATGTTTCATTTTATTATTTGGCTGTTCTTTGCTCAAAACAGTCTCAATTGTTTCTTAATGCAACTCAGCTCTAACCAAACATGTGACTAATTAACATCCTCATTTAAACAGTTGCCTCACTGCAGGCAACTGTTTTGACTTGAAAGCTTGGCATTCTCCAAGCGGCGTGTCTGACTTTGCTGTTCTGTACCTACTGACTTTGGATTTTACCATTTGGTCTGATTTTGCTGCTTTGTACCAACTGTCTTTGGATTTTTATCACTTGGCAACTAATAAAGGACTTACCTTTTTTACGAACTATTGTCTTCACTTTGCGGTTCTGGAACTACTCTTCTTGGTGTTATCAGTTTTGCTCTTATTTTTCATCAGAGACATAGGTGCCAAACCAGGGATGAATTTCCATTTTCCCATCCAGTTGTTCAAGTTGCACTTGAATTGGATTAGGGAGGAAATCTGTTTCACATGTATGGGGAAGCCTGTTCCATAGATGGGGTAGTCTCTGGTATACATTCCTATCTCTCAAGCAGGTCCTTCTTATATCACAGGCAAGGTTTAAGTCTTTAGAACAGGTAGTTCTGGTACTGTTTGTTTTGTGGATATGCAGGAGGTCCGTTAGGATGGGGTCTGACAATGCCCTGTATGCCAGGTATAGATTCCCCCCCCCCCCTCAAAAGCCTGTAGGAGACGGAATGCAGGGATATAGGGCCTTGAGGCTGTCTGCATAGGACATATTTACTTATGCCCTGTATTTATTTTAGTGAAAAACCTCTGTTCCTTCATACATTGGATGTTCACAGACCGCTTCAGTTCTACTTGCATAGGGCTAAGGATTTTCGTATTCAGAGCAGCTTTTTGTGGCCTTTTCTGAGAACAGACATGGCCTTCCAGTCTCTAAGGTCACTATTTCCAAATGGATTTCTAGCTGCATCTCTGTGGTCTACACTCTAAATCACCTGGAGATTCCTGGCTGTGTTAGAGCCCATTCTACTAGATCTGTGGCCATTCAGCTTTTGTAACAAGGCTTTCTGTTGATATATTTACTGCTGCCACTTGGTCTAATCCTCACACCTTCATATCCCATTACAAACTGGATTTAATTTCAAGGAGTAGGGCTTCTTTTGGCTCTGCAGGCTCTGGCATGTCCTTCCTTGAGGCCTCCCAGGATGTTTGGTAACTGGGTACTCTGATTCTGTGGAGATGAATGAAGACATGGATAACATCAGATAGAGTTATGGCCTTACCATAACTTGCCATCTCTGTTATCCTATGTCTTCATTCATCACATTTCCCACCCACCATCCCCCTCCTGGTTTACTAGTGGAGGAAGCTGGAGTTCGGTTTCTCTCTACCTTGGTAGGAATAGCTCAGGAGTATGGTGACAAACTCAATTTGGGGATTAGAGAGCAGCAGGGTATTATGGGAGATGGAGGAGCCAGAGCCTTGGATCAGTCTGTTGTATATTGCCGGCTCAGATCCCATGTTGGATCCAAGACCTTGTGGCGATGAATGAAGACACAGGAGAACACAGATGACAAGTTACAGTAATTACATAACTCTTTGTTTGAGGTGGACCTACTTATCATATCTGTCATGGTGAGTATATAGCTTTTATTTTTTTATAACTTTTTTCACCATCTGTAGGCAGCCTGTGTTTCATATACAAAGAATATATGGAGAAGTAGGAACTGAGCAGTGTAGTTAGTGGTGGAGGAGAGAGCAAAGCATGAAGAGCTCTGTATGTAGATTGGCTCTAATTTCTGTAGCCTGTAATCCTACCCGTTACTGAAAATAAACACACACTTACATTTAACCTTAGATCAGTACAAAAAAAAACTTTTTGATGTCTGTTACTAGATCACTGTTGCAATAGCAAAGCTATATGGGACATATCCTGCCAAGGATCAGACAGCTGGACAACTTCCTAAGCTTTTGGACACCTTCTGCTCTACCTCCAAGACATGAGAGTGTGCTGGTATGAAGTAGATGTAAGAGTGCCAAAATTCAGAACTTTCTTGTTGTTGAAGCTACTAGTGAGACTTGCTCATAGGTGTGTCTTTTCTGATTTAGCTGTTGGCTAGTTTTGACGAATGAGCAGCTAAGTACCCCATTGAAGTTCTTAAACATGATGAGAGGATAAAATTATTACAGTGGGTTAGCAAAAATTTCAGTCCTCTATCCCCAAATACAACAGAAAATGTACATCAGGCTCAGTCCTTTTTGTATGAAGTCTTAAGCAATCTCAACAAAATGCAAGTAAACAAACATTTTAAAAAGCAGTGACAGGGCAGTTCCAAAAAGAAAAGGAAGAGCTTCTCCATCCCAAAGATAGTAAAAAAAAATGGATCGACTATGTTCCTCATTAGTCTTTCTCTTCCCCAAACTGGCAACTATCTCATTTTTTCTTATAACCCATTGTTTAATTTCTCTTTTTGTCACAAGGTTACTTCAGACTCTCGGGTTCTACAAATCTAGAAAGGATACAGGTGGTAGTCCAACTCCATTCCTACATTACATGCCCCCCTCCCACCATCCTATCAGTCAGGTCTCCCTGTTTCTGCCCATTTTAGGTTAAATGTTTTCTTTAGTAGTTAATAGAACCTGTTCCATTAGAAAAAAATAATAGGAAAATGTTATTCAGGAATGTTTCTGGTACCCAAGAAAGAGGGACCATGGAGATCTGTGCTGGACTTCTTTCTAAATAAATTCAGAATGTTTTCAATATAGTCTGTTATCTCCTTCTTCCTATAAACTTTCTAGTTACTCTAGATTTAAAATTGGCCTACCATCACCTTCTAATTTACAGAAACCTCTGACATTTTTTAAGATTTTATGTGCCTGGTTCACATTTTCAGTTTTCTGCTTTACCCTTTGGGTTGTCCACAGCTCTGAAACAAAGTGACTAGTTCCAATAGCTTTTTGCAGGTTACAGGGCATAAACATTTTTCCATATTTAGGCAACTGTGTTGTCTTTGCAGACCCTTTTCGAGGTTGTCAGGAATTTCTTCTTTTTGTTGAAAATATTCATAACTTGGTATTTCAAATAAACCTAGAAAAATTCTCTCACTCTATCTCACAGGATTGCTATTTCCTAGATACTTCCCTCATGATGGCTTTCCCTCCTGAAGGCAAAGTGGGCTTTTACAAAGAACAATTCCTGATGTTTTCCCTCCAACAGCAAGGTACTATCTCAACGAAAGGTAAAAAGGTCACACAGACAAAACCATTCAGTAGAAACTACAAAGTAAACCAAACCAAGCTAGAGGTTTTACTGTTTAATGTCTTAAACCTCCTGTTTTGGAAGTCCATGGGACATATGCAGATGACCCCTTAAGGATATAGTGTTTTATCTACATGGCATCTGAATGCCCATGACTTTTTACTTTGTCTTTGTGCACATTCGGGCAAATGAAGCCAAACCCCATTGGCCTGAATGTAAGCAGAAAGACTTCAAACATAAAGTCTTAGACATTCAGAAACCATTTAGCTGAAGGACTGTATGTGTTTAAGGGGTCATTTGCATATGTCCTTTGGGTCTCCAGTACACAAGTTACTATCTCAGGATATCAGAATTGATGGTGAGTATGAGTTTCACAGTTCCTCTAGCCAGGTTACATATGAGGAAAATTCATTGGTTCATCAAATCAGTTAATACTCTCACCAGCACTCTTATCTTTCAAATTTCATTGCTGAATTTGTCGAGAGAGAACATCACTGGTTGGTGAATTATCCCCCAATCCAGGTCTCCCATCTCCCCAGCCCCTAGTCAGTCTGTAACCATGGATATGTCAGACTTTGCGTGGGGAGCTGATTATAAAAGATTGAAAGTACAGGGTCTTTGGAAACATCTGGACAAAAAGAAGCCCATAAACATCAAGGAAATGAAGACATTGATAATTGTTCTCAAACCTTTAACCATCTGAAGCTTTTAGGACATTTGTTGATCATCACAGACAGCACCATTGCCTAGTGGTACATAAACAAATGAGAAAATTTGATCTTACGCATTTGCAGATGAGCAGTGCTATCCTGGCTGTTACTGCAGGCTACTTGCACTCTATCAAAACAGAATTACGTGGCAGTTAAGCTGAGCAGGACAGGGGCATATCCCTGAAAATGGAAGTTACGTCCCAGGGGTCTTCCAGGAGATTATCCACTTGTAGGGAATTCAAGTAGATCTTTTTGCCTCCATTCACGTTGCACATTTAAATAAATTATTTTCCAGAACTCCATGATTAAAGGCCTTGTGGACAGATGCCTTTTCATTCCATTATATGATGATGATGATCCTGTATGCCTTACCACCTTTTCCTGCGATAGCCAGAGTACTTTTAAAAATCCAAAAGAATACTACAGAAATTATACTGGCATAACCCCCCTCTGATTGATTTATTTTTTTGCAGTATTTTATATGCCATACTAATTATCTTTTTAACAGCAGCTTCTGTTCTAGATTCAACTAAAAAGTTTACCAGATTAGGTCTTTCACTTAGGATTCTCTTTTCCTTTCTGTTTGCATGTACTTTATCCTTCCCTGGTAGGGAAGGCAGTCTCTAGCCTACAGTCAGATTTCTTCTGTTCCTCATTCCATTCTTTTGCCTTTTCCTCTTTAGTTGTTTGCTCCAAAATCTTGTTTCCTTTGCCAGTTTTCTCTAGTAAATTTGTGCCTCCTCTAGCCTGTTCTCTGTACTCCTGCTTGTAGACATCCCTATCAGCAAAGTGTCCTTTCTCTTTTCTTTTGTGTTGGCTTAGTTCTTAGAATAATTGGTTCTACTTTATGAATATAATATTATGTATGGCTGTTATTCTCCTTAAGGATCTATGTCCAAAATCATTCTGTCCTTGTTTCTGGAATTTTCCCCTGCTTCATCATCCCTCCTTTCCAGTTTGACTTGTAACTTTCTGTCTGTGTGAAGAGTATGAATCTTAATTATATCAGGTAATCATAAATCACCTTGTTCTATTGGAACAGTCAATGTATCCACTTGGCCTTTGTCATCTTCCCCTCCCAGATAAATTCCTTCAACTTTTTATTAATTATTGATGTTAAGTTGTCAATCTCGCCTTCATTCTTGCTGGATGGGTTCGGAGCCGATCCTCGGCTCCGACTCGGCCACTTACTAAAGCTCGAGAGCTAATTTTACCAGCTTGAGGCAACCCTATATCCCATGATGCAAGGCGAAGACTACCCAGATCTTGTTTGCCGCTTCGCTTACGAGGTGCCTCTTTTAACAGCTCCAGGTAAGTTTCTTCAAATTAAGACTTTTAGTCTCATCCCTTTTAGATTTAATCACCTTAGTTGTTGTGTGAACCCTTAACGTTTAATTTAACCCTATTCCCGTTAGTGTTCCCTATTTTTCTGGTTATTTATCCCTTCCCCTAGGTTAGGCCTTAACCTCCCCCTTTCCTAATTTTCCTGTCAGGGATTCTGTGTGTGTTTGAGTGTGTTGTATCCCTGTTTAAATTTTTTATTATTGGATTGGGTGTTATTTTGTGTGTGTGTCTGTGTTTTTCCTTTTGTTACTTGTGTTTCCTCGACACAGCTATGTCGAAGGACACAAAGGTCTCAGGCTTCAAGAAGTGTGACTCGCGCTGTCAGAAGAGGTCTCTGACAGACGGTCACACTTCTTGCGTTTACTGCCTGGGACCTCTGCACCTGCAGGACTCTTGTGCTATCTGTCATGCCTTCAGCCTAAGAGTCCTGCAGGAGCGCAGAAATAAATTAATATTGAGGGGCTTATTAAAGCCTGAGAGCTCCCCGACTAAGTTGGCTCCGGGGAAGCCCTCGAAACCAGTTAAGCCTTCGGCTTCAAGTCCTAAGCCATCGGCTACTGGTTCTCCTTCAGTGTCGAGATCGGCTCCAGCCGGAGCCGATCCTTCTATATTAGAAGTTACAGTATCGGCTCCATCTGGCGCCGATGCTGCTAAATCTGGGCACTCAGTGTCGGCTCTGGCTGGAGCCGACGTATCCTCGGCTCCTTCGGCTCCACCTATCTCCAAAAAGAGATCACGATCCCCCTCGTTGGAATCGATACGTTCAGCTCCGAGATCACCCCTGCTCTCGGAGTGGAGCCATCGGAGCCGTTCTTCTCGGTCGTCCAGGCTGTCCGATCACGACCTTAAGAGAGTGGTGAGTAGACTATTAAAGTCTCAGGCATTGGCGTAAATGCTCCATAGCCCGTCTCAACAGACGGTAGCCATCACACATCCACCTAACATTCCTCCTTCGACTCTCTTACAGAGCTCGGAGCCGGAGCTCCTTGGAGCCGTGACTGTTGTGACTTCAGAGCCGATACCACTCCCCCTTTCGGCTCCGTCGTCCTCTGCTCCGATTTCCTCCTTGAGACCTTCATTGGAGGGATCCGGGCGTCTGGTCTCTCTCGTCGGCTCCGAGGGGGCGAGTGGCATCGGACCCTTGTCCGACCCCGTTCTCCCCCTCGGGGCTTCGGCGTTGGTGAGCTCAGCCCCGACATCGGCCTCTGAGCCGTCCCTGTCAGTGAGGCCTGGAGTTCCTATCTCTTCAGAGCGGGAACCTTCTGGCCTCTGACGGGGGAGCCTTCGAGGTGATGAGTGTACTAGCCCCTGGGCGTAGTCAACGGTCAGTTCCATCAGCTCCTCCCACTACAGTGCCTGCTGACGTCTCTTCCCACTCTCTTGCTCCCGGACCCAGAGATCCAACGCCTCAGGTTTCCCCACTGGGAATATCTTCCTCTTACGAGGCTTCTCCTGACCCATCAGGTGAGCCTCCGCGTAAGAGGACATGTAAGAGGAAACATCTAGACTCCCCCGAGTCTATTACATCAGATACTGATTTGGATGAGTCTGAGGGATCCCCAAGGTCCCCCTCTGAGGATGTCTTTCTCAGACATCCTTGAACTCCTTAAGCAGAGGGGGAACTGGCCTTCCCTTAATCCTTCCGAGGACGAGTCTGTATACCTGGAGGCGTTCGGTTCTCGACCCTCCACCTCCTGGGTGTCTCCGCCTTTCGATCCTCTTATGGACGTGGTGGCTCGGAAGGCGTGGATGGCCCCGGATTCGGTGGAACCCACTCCTCGGAGGCCTTCTAAATTCATCACGGCCCCGCCTGATGGGCAATGTTTGACAAAAGGTGTCCCGGTTGATGCTATGGTGGTGGCTGCAGCCACCAAGAAGGAACTAGCTGATCCTTCAGTACCTGTCCATCCTCCTAACAAGGATTCTAGGACTATGGATAGGTACGGCAAGCGGATTTTTTCTTCAGCGACCTTTGCCATGCAATCGCTGAACTACTTGTGTCACTTCACCCGCCTTCAAAGAGATGTTCTTAAAGAGTTGGGAGAAGTTTTACAGGATCCGTCAGCTGCTGGGTCTCAGGATAAGATTAACTCACAGCTAGGAATCCTAAACTCCATTGTTAACTCCTCCATGCGGCTCATTTCATATGCAGCCGATGGAGCGAGTAGGGCCGCAGGCACAGGAGTGGCTTTAAGGCGTCAATCCTGGATGCGGCTTGGTAATTTTGCAGACCCCTTCAAGGCGTCCTTCACAAACTCTCCTTTTGATGGTTCGACCTTGTTCGGACCTCAAGTGAAAGACACCTTGACTAGATGCGAACAAGATGGCAAGACTCTTTCTGCCGTAGGAGTCCGTTTCTCCACCCCTTCAAGACCTTACCCAAAAGGTCAGAAGGGAGGGAAAATGTGGTTCCGCAAATCTCAAGAAGTCATGCCTGACGCACGAGGTCAGTTTACCCCCAGAGGCAGAGGGGGTAACAACAACAGACACCGCCCTAGGGGCAGAGGGGGTCCGCAGTATCAGGGTAGCAGGGAGCCCCTCTCTGACAAACCCTTCCAGCATCCCTGAGATGTTGCCCGATTGCCCACCTTCGGAGGCAGTCGGGGGAAGATTATCGCTGTACCCAAAAGCCTGGCTTTCCCTTTCTCAAGACAAATGGGTACAGTCGATTATATCCGAGGGTTACAAAATTCCCTTTATTCAAACCCCAGTTCAGCAAAAGGGAACCCTTCCAGACGTTCCACCCGGTCTAAGGGAACTAGCAGTACCAGAGATATCAAAACTGCTAGCAAAAAGAGCCATCCAGCCAGTCCCAGCAGACCAAATAGGATCCAGAATCTACTCAAGGTTCTTTTTAGTACCAAAAAAGACAGGGGACTGGAGACCAATATTAGATCTCGGCAAACTAAACAAGTTTGTAAAGAAAACAAGATTCTGGATGGTCACGCTTCAGTCCATTCTACCCTTTCTGGGCAAGGACAATTGGATGTGCTCGGTGGACCTTCAGGATGCGTACTATCACATAAAAATTCACAGGCGCTCCAGAAGGTTTCTCCGCTTTCGGCTGGGGGACAGTCACTTCCAATTCAGAGCCCTGCCATTTGGACTCGCTACAGCCCCCAGAGTGTTCACCAAATGTATGGCAGCGGTTACGGCTCAACTGAGACGTCAAGGATTCCAGGTGTTTCTGTATTTAGATGACTGGCTCCTCACTGCCACCACCAGGCATCAACTTCTCCAAGCCAGAGATTACACCATTCACATTTGCAGAGGGCTAGGGATTTCTATAAATTTTGAAAAATCTGCCTTGTCGCCCTGTCAATCTATTACCTTTATAGGCGCCAAATTGGACACCGTACAACTTTCAGCAAAGTTAACAGACCAAAGGATCTTGGATATTCAAAACCACATCCATGTGATTCTTCACAGCGACAAAATTCAGGCCAGATTTGCTCTGAAAGTACTGGGTCTTATGGCGGCCGCCATAACACTTCTTCCCCTTGCCCGCTTTTACATGCGTCTCATACAATGGATGCTGTTCGCCCAATGGTCCTTTCAACGACTTCCCATGCGTCACAGGATCATAATAACTCCAATTTGCAAAAGGCATCTGACCTGGTGGATATTATTCCCTTAAGTCCATCGGGGCAGACCCTTTGTTCCTCCCGCCACGGTTACATCGGACACCTCCCTGATCGGGTGGGGGGGCATTATCAGGGCAGGATGGTCCATGGCACTTGGCAACCTTTTGAATGCCACCTGCACATAAATGTCCTGGAGATGAGAGCAGTGCTTTTAACGTTGCAAGCCCTCCACGACTCTCTTCCCCTGGGAACTATTGCAGAGAGGCACTCAGACTTTGGCAGTGGGCAATCTCTTCTCAGCGGTTTCTGATAACGCATATCCCCGGGAAATCCAACATCATAGCGGACAGGTTGAGCAGAGCTGTTCTCATGCCTCACGAGTGGTCTCTCAAACAATCTGTGACTGAAGAGATTTTTCAGAAGTGGGGCCTTCCTTGCTGCAATCTTTTTGCTACCCCTCAAAACAGCAAATGCCCCGACATCTTCTCTCTCTTCCCCCTTCCAGGCGATCCCCCCAGAGACGCTCTAATCCAAGATTGGCCCCGGGGACTTCTCTATGCCTTTCCTCCTTTCCCTCTAATACCACAAGTAATTCAGAAAGCAACCGCCTTGAGAGCCAAGATGATTCTCATTGCCCCTTATTGGCCTCGACAGATATGGTTTCTGTTCCTACATCGTTATCTTTTGGTACAGCCATGGCATCTGGACCCGGATCCAGATCTTCTGACCCACCAGTCGGGGCAGCTGCACCAATCCATACCTTCTCTCAACCTCACTGCTTGGTTGCTCCACTTCCATCCCTAGCCAGGCTTCCTATGATTTCTAATCCCGTCCGGGATATCATAGTAGCTTCCCTTAAATCTTCCACCAGAAGGATTTACACTAGTAAATGGCAACGTTTCTCCTTCTGGGCAAAAGCTAGGAACAGAGATCCCTTTACTGCTCCGATTTATTCGGTCTTGGACTTCCTAGCTGAGATTTTTCATTCAGGATCTTCTTCCTCCACAGTAAAAGTTCAGCTGGCAGCCATTTCAAATTTTCATATACGCTTTTTGGACCACAACATTATGTCACATAAACTTTGCAAGGCTTATCTTAGAGGTATCTTTTTACTTAAACCTCCGATTAGAGACCCCCCACCACAGTGGGATCTAAATTTAATTTTAACATCCTTGATTCTTCCCCCTTTCGAACCTGCGGCTGCCTGTTCATTGAAATGTCTTTCTTGGAAGACACTCTTTCTAGTCGCCATTACTTCTGCCAGGAGAGTATCTGAGCTTCATGCCCTCTGCATTCGTCCTCCCTACTTAATCTTCCACAAAGACAGAGTTTCTCTAAGGACTAATCTGTCTTTCTTACCCAAAGTGGCATCGCAGACGAACTTAAATCAATCCATTGATCTTCCAGTATTTTTCCCAAATTATTCTGATAGAGCGGAACAAAAACTACATTATCTTGATGTTCACCGCCAACTCAGATATTATCTGGACAGAACTAAACGTTTTAGGAAATCTGATCAACTGTTTTTATCCTATGCAGAGAACAGGAAAGGCCTTCCAGTCTCTAAGGTAACTCTATCTAGATGGCTGTCTTCTGTGATTACTTGCATTTATCAGCTCAGAGGCAAAGAGTTGATTTCTAGGCCAAAAGCCCATTCTACCAGAGCTCTAGCTACATCTACAGCTTTTCAAGCTAGACTTCCAATAGACACTATTTGTGCAGCAGCCACATGGGCCTCTCCTCATACCTTTGTTTCACATTACAAATTAGACTTGGCCTCCAGAGACCGAGCGAATTTTGGTTCCACCGTTCTCAAGAGTCTGTTCCATTGAGCCACCCAGGATAGAGGTGCTAGGGACGCGGTCCCATCCAGCAAGAATGAAGGCGAGATTGACAACTTAACATTAAGAAGTTATGTACCTACCATAACGTTCCATGTTAGTCGTTTTCTCTCGCCTTCTTTCTTGCATCCCGCCCACCATCCCCCTAGCCTGGTCAGACCGAGAAGATTGTGCCTCTTCTCTTAAGAGACTTTATCCATTTTTCTAGCTAATCAGCTTTCTAGTGTCACTAGATTAGGTTGATCCTTTTTCGGGGGATTATTATTATTATTATTGTCATTTTTAGTATTATTACCTCTTCCTCCTCCTCTCCAGTTGGAGGAATATATTGCATAATTTCCTTAGCTACCAAATGAGATCTGGGTAATCTTCGCCTTGCATTATGGGATATAGGATTGCCTCGAGCTGGTAAAATTAGCTCTTGAGCTTTAGTAAGTGGCCGAGTCGGAGCCGAGGATCGGCTCCGAACCCATCCAGCAAGAAAGAAGGCGAGAGAAGACAACTAACATGGAACGTTATGGTAGGTACATAACTTCTTCTTCACAACTTCTCCTCTGGTTGATAAAAGTATGCCTGTAGTGTATATAAAGGTAAAAGGACTTAAAACGTTTTCACTGCTTGAATCTTAAAATCTATATCCATAAACAAGTGCTTTCAGTTTCTCAGTTAATTATCTTTTGTGTAGTCTCTTCGAATATATCCGTAGCTGCCATAACAGAAGCCTTTTTAATTCATACTCTTAAATTCTTCATCTTATGTCCTCATAAAGATTAGTATTGCTGAACCATTTCATGTTTGAGAGCATAATTTACAGCTGTTGCCTTTGTAAAGACATGGAACAGTCTCAGAATGTTCCACAACACTGTGATGTCCTTTTTCTGGATTTATCTAGTACAAAATAATAGCTACAGATAAAGCCAACTTTTCTTGATTACCATGCCAATTATATCCTTGGATTTCTATGTCCCTTATTTTCTGTAACACTTCTAAATATAAAGTAAATAAAAGGTAAAGAGGATACCGTTGACTGGTTATCAGAGAGGGAACGATCCAACTTTAATTATTGCTAATGATCCTTCTTTCATCCTCCTAATTAACCTTTTATTATTATGTCTGGGGATGGAGAGGCTTCCATTGCCCTACTCATAAAATCCCAGCTTTCCCTGCATCAAGACCCGTGAACAGCAGTATTTCTTACATTCTGCTTCCCTGTGAATCATCATTGTTCTGTTAATGTCAGATGTTTACTTCCCCTTCAGAAAAACACATTGATCCATGTCTATCAGTTTGGCAACACTTTTCCATTGTTTCAGCTAGTAGAAACATAAACACTTGGTAATCATTGTTTAAAATTGAAACTGGTCTATATTAAGCTGGGTCTGATGGGTCTTTAGGTATTACAGCCACCACAGTTTTTTTTCCAAGATGTTGGTGCTTCATTGCCTTTTAAAATACTGTTAAAACCTTCTGGTCTTTATGACTTTCTTTCCTTCCAACTTCCAAACTTCAACAGGAATACCATCTACTCCTGCAGACTGATTTTACATCACCATATTTATCTCATCTTCTACCTTAACTGTCAGTTGTTGAGCCTCCTCTGCATCTTACCTTGGCATACTTGACTCTTCCCTGAATATTTCCATTTGTGCTCTTTCTTAATTTCCACATTCCTCTAGTTTATAGAAATGTTAATAAAGTTTGCAAAATATTTCTAATTCCTCTACAGGATATAGTTATTTTTCTTGTTTTCTTGTTATAATCTCCCTTTCTACTTTCTGTTGCCTAGGTTGTTGTGCTGAGTTTTTGCGCTCAGGAGTTAGCAACAAGTAACTGTTTACCAGTGTTTCTAAACAGATGTATATTATCCAGAAACTCCCATATTTTCTCTGTAGCACTCTGCAGTTGCACTACTTCTTCTCTGGATTCCCCTTGTTCTATAATAGTTTAATCTTTGTCCCTCCTCCAAGTAATTCTTATTGCTTCTTAACCATATCTTTTTCTTTTATTTTTACCATATTTTTAAACTCCATTTTCATTTTGTCCCTCTCAGTAGCTATCATTTCTGAAGATATTTATATCTTCCCTAATAGCTCTTGAATAGTTTCCAATACCTGTTCATTAAATTAGTCTCTTTTTAACAAGTAGGGGGAAGTGCCATGTCTCATTTTTGCTTCATTGTCCTGCATTTTGATTTCTGTCTAGTCAAGACAGGTTATTATACCTTTGGGAATAATTTGTACCTTCTCTGAGTTCCTACTACTGAATTCACATCTTCTATAATTTTCATAAATTTCTTTAGAACTCTACCTCTTTTGTTATATTTTTCCTTCTAGGTCCCACACGTACGTCTTCACTGTTGCAAAGCAAGTTCCAGTTCCCACATATAAATAAAATTCCCTGCTGAAAGCTGGTTATTTCTCCTAAAGTTTGCTTAAGCTCCATAATAGCAGATGTTAAGTTGTCTATCTCGCCTTCATTCTTGCTGGATGGGTTCGGAGCCGACCTCGGCTCCGACTCGGCCACTCTAAAAGCTCGAGAGTTGGTTCCACCGGCTCGAGGCTCCCCTTATATCCCACAATGCTAGGCGAGAGTTACCTCAGATCTCGTTTGCCACTACAGCGATCGAGGTTGGTTTTTTCTACCGGCTTGTTGGTAAGTGTATTTCTGTAAAAATTAGAATACTTAAACCCCTATTTTGTTAAGTTTAACTACTTTTCCCTTAGTTTAGTGGATTTCTACCCCTGTTTTTCTGAAAATCCGTTTTTCCCACAAGAACTTTAAAGTTCTCTCTCGGGCCTTCTGGCCTTTCCCCATTCCCTAGTGGTGTGTGTGTGTTGCTCTTAATTAAAACTTTAGTTAATTGTTTTATTTTGGAGTTTTAAAATAAGATTAGTGTAATCAGTGTGTCTGACTGGGTGTGTGTGATAACACTTTCTTGTCTAGGATGTCTAAAGAAACAAAGGTCTCAGGCTTCAAGAAGTGTGATGCGTGCTGTCAGAAAATGTCTCTGACAGACGGTCACACTTCTTGTGTCTACTGCCTGGGGCCTTTGCACCTGCAGGACTCCTGTGCTGTATGCCACTGCTTCAGCCCCAGGGTCCTGCAGGAAAGAAAGAACAAGTTGATCCTAAGGGGTCTACTTAAGCCTGAGTATTCCCTTTCTGTCTCTGGGAAACCCTCTAAGGCTTCTAGGTCCTCGGCTCCAGCTACTGAGCCGAGACCTAAAGTTACAAAACCTATGTCTGCATCGGCTCCGGCTGGAGCCGATGAGTCTACAGCTTCTGTGGTTCCCTCGGCTCTGGCTGGAGCCGAGGTAGTAGAAATTCCCTTGTCGGCTCCGACCAGACCTTCGGAGCCAACATCTAGGAAGAGATCTAGGTCACCATCCCTTGGCTCCGTTCATTCGGCTCCAGTATCCCCTCTGCTGTCTGAACGGAGCCATAAATCTCACTCCTCTAGGTCATCGAGGCTGTCGGATCATGACCTTCAGAGGGTAGTGAGTCGACTTCTTAAGTCTGAGGCACTGGCCCAAATGCTTCAGAGCCCGACTCATCAGTCGATGCCTGCCCCTGTCCATCAATATGTTCCTCCTCCGACTCCGTTGAGCTCGGGCCGGGCGTTGAACCGAGACTGTGGTAGCGTCGGGCCGATACAGATGTCTTCGGTTCTGTCGTCGGCTCCGATTTCTTCTTCGAAGAATCTCGGCCGAACTTCCTCGTCGACTCGAGGGGTGAGTGGCATCGGACCCTTGTCCGACCCGCTCTTCCTCTCGGAGCTTGGCTGGTGAGTTCGGCTCCGACATCGGCCTCGGAGCCATCACTGTCGGTGCCGAGGGAGGTTCTCAGCTTCGGGCGGGGACCTCTGGCTTTGCCTGACAGGGGTGCGTTCGAGGTCATGCGGAGTGTGTTAGAGCCTGGCTCTACTCCACAGTCGGCTCCGTCCGCCCCTCCCTCACGGTGCCTCAGGTCAAGTCGACTCACTCCCTCATCCCGGACCGCAGAGAGCCAGCTCCTCAGGAACCCCTGTGGGGATTTCATCCTCTTCCGAGGCCTCTCCTGATTTGGCAGAAGAGCCCCTCGGAAGAGGAAGTGTAAGAGGAAACACATTGACTCACCTGAGTCCATCACATCTGACACAGATTTAGATGATTCGAGGGTTCCCCGTTCCCCTTCTGAAGATGTCTCTTTGCAGACATTCTCGAAATCCTCAAACAGAGGGAAATTGGCCAGCCCTCAACCCTTCGGAGGATGAATCTGTGTACCTTGAGGCGTTTGGCTCGTCCTTCCACCTCCTGGGTGTCTCCCCCCTTTGACCCCCTCATGCAGGTGGTAGCTAAAAAGGCATGGACGGCTCCTGATTCAGTGGACCCCACTCCCAGGAGACCCTCAAAATTCATAACGGCACCAGCAGACAGAGTTCTTGACAAAAGGAGTTTCTGTGGATGCTGTGGTGGTAGCTGCTGCCACTAAGAAGGAACTAGCTGATCCTTCAGTACCTGTCCATCCACCTAACAAGGAATCTAGGTCCATGGACAGGTACGGGAAGCGGATGTTCTCGTCAGTGACATTTGCTATGCGTTCGCTGAACTACCTGTGCCATTTTACTCGTCTTCAAAGGGACTTGCTTAAAGAAGCGAGTGACATGTTGAAGGACCCTACAGCTGCGGGTTTTCAAGATAAGATGAACACTCAGCTGGCTACCCTTAACTCCATAGCCAACTCCTCCATGCGCCTCCTTTCTTATGCGGCTGATGGAGCGAGTAGGGCCGCAGGGACGGGTGTGGCCTTACGTAGGCATGCCTGGATGCGGCTATGCAATTTTGCGGACCCCTTCTAGACGTCTTTCACTAATTCCCCGTTTGATGGATCATCTCTCTTTGGTCCTCAAGTGAAAGAAACCTTGACTAGGTGCGAGACTGATGGCAAGTCTTTCACTAATTCCCCGTTTGATGGATCATCTCTCTTTGGTCCTCAAGTGAAAGAAACCTTGACTAGGTGCGAGACTGATGGCAAGACTCTTTCTGCCGTCTGAGTCCATTTTTCTACTCCTTCTAGGCCTTACCCCAAAGGCCAGAAAAGTGGGAAAATGTGGTTCCGTAAACAATCTCAAGGGACTTCGCCTGACGCACAAAGTCGTTTCCCCGCCAGAGGCAGAGGCGGGAATAACAATGGTAGACGTCGCCCTCGAGGCAGGGGGGCTTCGCAGAACCAGGGCAATCGAGAAGCCTTCTCTGATAAGCCCTTTCAGCATCCCTGAGGTGTTGCCCGACTGCCCACCTTCGGAGGCAGTCGGGGGAAGATTGTCACTGTACCCAGAAGCCTGGCTATCCCTGACTCAAGACAAATGGGTACAGTCCGTCATTTCCGAAGGCTATTCTATCCCCTTTCTTCGCATTCCGAGCCAATCAAAAAAATCCCTTCCAGATGTTCCACCCACTCAAAGGGATCTAGCGGTTTTCGAAATTTCAAAGCTGCTTGCAAAAGAGCAATTCAGCCAGTTCCAGCAGACCAGCAAGGATCCGGAATCTACTCAAGGTTCTTTTAGTTCCAAAGAAAACAGGGGACTGGAGACCAATTTTGGATCTCAGTATCTTGAACAGATCAGTCAAGAAAACAAGATTTCGGATGGTCACGCTGCAGTCCATCCTTCCCTATTGGGAAAAGGAAACTGGATGTGCTCTATAGACCTTCAGGATGCGTACTATCACATAAAATGAACAGGCGCTCCAGAAGATTCCTCCGCTTCAGGCTGGGAACCAGTCATTTTCAATTCAGGGCCCTGCCCTTTGGTCTCACCACTGCCCCGGTGTTTACCAAATGCATGGCAGTGGTAGCTTCTCACCTGTGGCGGCAAGGATTCCAGGTGTTTCCATATTTGGACGACTGGCTCCTCACAGCTCCCACCAAGCATCTCCTTCTGATGGCCAGGGACTACACCTTCGCATTTGTCAAAAGTTAGGCATTTCAATAAATTGCGAAAAGTCTGTTTTGTCGCCTTGTCGTACTATTACCTTCATAGGCGCAAATCTAGACACAGTAAACATGTCTGCGAGACTAACAGATCAGAGAATAACAGACATACACAAACTGGTCTCACTCCTTTTCAACAACAACAGAATCAAAGCCAGGTTAGTGCTGAAAGTGTTGGGAATTATGGCGGCGGCCATACCTCTGCTTCCATTAGCCAGATTCCACATGCGAATCCTTCAATGGATGCTCTTTACACAATGGTCATACCAGCAACTTCCAATGTCCCACACCATTATGATCACGCGTGCAGAAATCATCTCATGTGGTGGATGTCTTCCCCTCAGCTCTTGTTGGGAAGACCCTTTGTTCCACCCCCTCCAGTTGCTACTCTGACAACGGACGCCTCCCTGATCGGGTGGGGGGGGCATTATCAGGGCAGGACGGTCCAGGGCACATGGCAACCAAGCGAATGCCACTTGCACATAAATGTTCTGGAGATGAGAGCAGTGCTTTTAGCGTTGCAAGCCCTTCAAGACTCTCTTCCCTTGGGAGCGATTGCAATCCAGACAGACAATATGTCTGTAGTGTGGTACATCAACAAACAAGGCGGAACCAGGTCCTACCCCTGTGTCGAGAAGCACTCAGATTGTGGCAATGGGCGATTTCTTCTCAGCGGTTTCTGATAGCAACGCACATCCCGGAAGTCCAATCAAATCGCGGACAAGTTGAGCAGAGCTATCCTCATGCCTCACGAGTGGTCTCTGAAAGACTCTGTTGTGAGAGAAATTTTCCTCAAGTGGGGTCAGCCTTGCTGCGATCTTTTTGCTACTCCCCAAAACAGCAAGTGCAGAGATTACTTCACTCTATTCCCTTTACCAGGCCAACCCAGCAGAGACGCTCTAGTCCAAGTTTGGCCCGGGACTTCTGTATGCATTTCCTCCCTTCCCACTAATCTCTCAAGTGATACAGAAAGCTATCGCTCAGAAGGCCTCATTGATCCTCATTGCTCCTTACTGGCCTCGACAGGTGTGGTTCCCCTTTCTACATCAATTTCTATTGGGCGACCTTGGCATCTGGACCTAGTTCCAGATCTTTTGATCCATCAGTCGGGTCAGTTACATCGCTCCTCCCTCTCTGAACCTCACTGCTTGGTTCCTCCAGTTCCAACCTTAGCCAGGCTTCCTCAATTATCTCACTCCGTTCGAGATATTTTGATAGCTTCCCATAAATCTTCCACTCGGAAGATTTATTTGAGTAAGTGGCAACGCTTCACATATTGGGCTCAAGGAAGGGACATAGATCCTTTCACTGCTTCCATCCAAATAGTCCTTGATTTTCTAGCTGAACTCTTCCATGCAGGTTCATCTCCCTCTACTCTTAAAGTTCAATTGGCAGCTATTTCTAACTTTCATGTGGGTATTTCTGAGTCTGCCTTAATGTCCCACAAGCTTTGCAAAGCCTTTTTGAAAAGAGTTTTTCTTCTCAGACCTCCTATAAGAAATCCTCCTTCTCCTTGGGACCTAAATTTAGTTCTTACTTCTTTGATTCTTCCCCCTTTCGAACCTGCAGCTTCCTGTTCTTTAAAATTGCTATCATGGAAAACTCTTTTTCTGGTAGCAATTACTTAAGCTAGAAGAGTTTCGGAACTTCATGCACTCAGCTGTCGACCTCCTTATCTGTTGTTCCATAAGGACAGGGTATCCTTACGAACCAACCTGTCCTTTTTGCCTAAGGTAGCCTCGACGTCTAATCTAAATCAAAGCATTGACCTCCCTGTGTTTTTTCCAGAATATTCCAATAGGTCTGAACAAAAATTACACTGGCTAGATGTTCATAGTCAGTTAAGGTACTATTTGGATAGAACAAAACAATTCAGAAAATCTGATCAACTGTTTGTCTCCTATGCAGAAGGCAGGAAGGGACTTACAGTTTCAAAGGTATCATTATCTAGATGGCTAACATCTCTGATTTCCCTTGTTTATGAAATTAGACACCAAAAGCTGCCTAACAAACCTAAGGCCCATTCCACCAGAGCTTTGGCTACCTCCATAGCCTTCCAAGACAGACTGCCTATTGACACCATTTGTGCAGCGGCTACTTGGGCTACTCCTCACACTTTCATTTCTCATTATAAGTTGGATTTAGCTTCTAGGCATAGAGCTAACTTTGGTTCCACTGTTCTCAGGAGTCTGTTCCGTTAGGCCACCCGGGACAAGGTGCTAGGGACACGGTCCCATCCAGCAAGAATGAAGGCGAGATAGACAACTTAACATATAGAAGTTATGTTCTTACCATAACGTTCCATGTTAGTTGTCTTCTTCTCACCTTCTTCTTGCGTCCCACCCTCCTTCCCCCTGGCCTGGACAGACCTAGAGGAGTTGTGATTGTGACCTCTCTTTCTACCACCTCTTTACTTAGGCATATGCTACTTTGCATATTTCCTGAATCAGGATGTAGGTCACCCTTCTTCTCCCTGTTGTTAGAGGTGGACTCTGTTTATAGTTATTCTGTTATATAATGTTACTATTATAAGCTGGGGTTAGCTTACAAACGAGATCTGAGGTAACTCTCGCCTAGCATTGTGGGATATAAGGGGAGCCTCGAGCCGGTGGAACCAACTCTCGAGCTTTTAGAGTGGCAGTCGGGCGAGGTCGGCTCCGAACCCATCCAGCAAGAAGAAGGCGAGAAGAAGACAACTAACATGGAACGTTACGGTAAGAACATAACTTCTATTTTTTTGGGGAATACAAATACATAGTAGCATAATCCCTCTTCCTTGCCATTAATTGCTTGCTACCACAAATCCATTATATTTCCCCCCTCTTCTGTCACTGTTCTAGCTCATCGAGCAATTAGTGTAATTGCTCCCCTTTTCCCTTGTCCGTGATATCTTGCTGAATATACATCCTGAAATCCATTATTGATCAAATTCACATTTCTTTCCAAATATGTCTCCTGCATCATTGTTTGCACTCTGTATTTCTTAATATAATGCAATACTTTTTCTTTTTTGCCTATATCTGTAAGGCCATTTACATTCCAAGATAATATGGATAGCCTAGCCATTATACATTGTGTTCCAACCTATTATGTATGACAGCATTTGGCAGGATGTTCTTTTTATACAGATGTCCTTCAAGGATGCATCTGCAGTCCTTACAAATGGGTTGTCCTGTTGTCAGGCAGCCCTTCGGTCGGCCGGATTCCAAAGTCTGGTTCTGGCCTCTGCTGGTGTTGCACTTCACCCGACTTCATAGCTGCAGTTCTTCGGGTATAAAGGCATCAGCCGACGCCATTTTCCTCAGTCTTTCTTGCCGCGTGGCGCCCGAAGCAGAAGCTGTTCGCAAGTGCCGGTCGGTCAGATCCAGAGATTACTACTACCGAATACTACTTCAATCACAGTGACTTGGCTTTGACACCGCCTACCAGGGAACAAATAGCAGCACCCTTAGGCGGAAAGTTAGCATTATTTTCAAAAAACTGGCACTGTATCACAAGAGACAAGTGGATTTTACAAACTATAGACCAAGGCTACAGGTTTCATTTCCACACTTTACCCGGAAAAAGAGGAATGCCAAACCTACCACCAAATCAAAAGACAGAAGCTCTAAAACAAATAGCTCAATTAGCAAGGATGAGAGCTGTGGAAAGGGTACCATCTATGGAACAAGGCAAGGGATTTTACTCCAGACTCTTCCTGGTACCAAGAAAAAAAAAAAAAAAAAAATTGGAGGCCTATTCTCGACCTGTCCGCTTTAAACACATACATCATTGTTCCAAAATTCAAAATGCTGACCCTACAGCAACTTCTTCCCATGCTGGGCAAGGAGTTTTGGCTGGTAACTCTAGATCTCAAGGAGGCATACCTGCACGTCCCCATACGACCACATTGCAGAAGATACCTCAGATTTCTTGCAGGATCAGAGCATTATCAATTCTCAGCATTGCCCTTTGGCTTATCTACTGCGCCCAGAGTGTTCACGAAATGCCTGGCATCAGTAATCGCTCACTGCAGGCTTCAGGGAATCCAAATTTATCCATACCTGGACGACTGCCTAATACAAGCGGACAACAAAACAAGCTAACAGAAGACTTACAAAGAGTCATTTGCTTACTACAGGCCCTGGGATACACAGTCAATATAAAAAGTCAAGACTGATACCATCCCAAACAATAACCTTCTTAGGTGCAGAATTGGACACAGTAAAACAGATGGCATTCCTAACTGCAGAAAAGCAAAAACAACTTCCTGTCTATTTTTTGGCATTAACAAAGCAGAACAAACTAACAGCAAGGAAAGTACTGCAGGCCTTGGGCTTCATGGCATCCTGCATAATCCTGGTCCCCCATGCCAGACTACATATGAGAAAACTACAGTGGTACCTAAAGAATTTATGGTCTCAACACAGGCACAGCTTAGAAACCGAAATACCACTAATTCCATGCCTGAAACAAGAGTTCCTGTGGTGGGCTCGGGCATGCCAGTCAAACCCAGGTTTGCCCTTCCACAGCATTCAACTAAGCCAAACCATCACAACGGACGCCTCAGACCTCGGTTGGGGGGCCCACATGCTGGACAAGTGCATACAAGGCTTATGGACTCCAGAGCAGCTGCACCTGCACATAAATCAAAAAGAAATGCTGGCAGTACAACTAGCAATCCAGAATTTCAGACCATTTCTCCAAGAAGGCCAGTTGATGATAAGGACAGACAACACCACAGTCATGTGGTACATCAACAAACAGGGAGGCACTCATTCATACCCTCTATGCCGAATGGCCCTAAACCTATGGAATATGGCTCTGAGTTACAACATTCAGTTACAAGCAATTTTTGTACCGGGAAAAGAAAACATCCTAGCAGACATATTAAGCAGAACTACCTCGGATGCTCACGAATGGATGCTACACCTGGACATTTTCAAGGCCATCACAAAGAAATGGGGACTGCCACAAATAGACCTATTCGCATCCCCACTCAATCACCAGCTCAAGAAATTCTGCACAAGGACATACCACCCACTTGCTTGGAAGGTGGACTCTCTATCCTTCAGTTGGAAAGGCCTGACAGCATATGCATTCCCACCTCTCCCTTTGATGCACAAGGTGCTATTGAAAATCAAAGAGGAACGTCCAAGGATAATTCTGATAGCTCCAGACTGGCCAAGACAACATTGGTACCCATTACTGTGGAGCATGTCTCGGGGGAGAATGTGGACACTATCCCTGATTCCCTTGATGTTAACCCAGAGCAACTACAGCATCCTGCATCCAAACCTGAAAACTCTGCAACTGACTGCCTGGAACATTACATAGGAGCAACTAACCCAGATTTATCCCAAAGGGTTAAAGACATTATACTTGAGGCCCGCAGACCTTCAACAAGAAGGAACTATGCAGGAAAATGGAAGAGGTTTCTCATTTGGAGTACCGACAGGGGCAAAGATGTGTCAAAGGTAGACATTGCCAACATCCTGGAGTATTTGGCAGAGCTTTTCCATACAGGCCTGTCCTATTCCTCCATCAAAATACATGCATCAGCTATTTCTGCAGAATACAGCTTCGATCCACCTGTCTTTTCGCATCCTCTACTCAGGCAGTTTCTGAGAGGAATTAAGAATGTAAAACCTCCTAGGAAACCACCATTACCAGCATGGGACTTGAACTTTGTACTAGAAAAATTGACACTTCCCCCTTTCGAACCAGCAGCAATAGCAGATCTTCAACACCTATCCTGGAAAACTGCTTTCATGCTGGCAATTACCTCAGCAAGAAGGGATGTTCTTCGTTCCACATTGCTGCAGTCCTTACTATTGGGTAGTCCGCTGTCCAGTCGGCCCGAATACCAGAGTATATGGCTGACGTCGGTCAGGGCGCATTAGACTGACGTCAGTACGTCAGGGTACTAATGCGCATGACCGACGTCATATCCTCAGTCTTTTTTGCCGCATGGTCCGATGCAGAAGCAGTTTTGCGAGTGCAGGTTGGCGTTCTGAAATATTTCCGAAACCGGAGTTTCAGACCGAATCAGAGTTGGCTAAGTACCCGTTGGGAACATTTTGGTTTTTCTTGCCTCAGTATTTAACGGATGTCAGAAAAGTGAATAACTGTATTTCTTGTGGGAAACAGATACCTCATAGGGATTACCATACCTTGTGTATACCTTGTTTAGGGCCTGAGCACGGCGTTGTTGGATGCCGCTCTTGTGCTAGGTTTAACAAACGCACTATTAAGAGGCGGTTAGACTGTGCTAGGTTAGTGTTTGGGAAGCGTTGCAATTATAAAATGCCGTCGGATGCTCCGGCCGCTTCGTCAAGAAGCGCAAGGACAAAACAGCGAAGCCTAGGGTTGATGAACCGGCAGTCCCGGACGTCGGTTCTTTAGAAGGCTCAGTGGAGCCAGAGGTTTTGCCAGGAGTTTCTTTGGAGTCTCAGGCAGAGACTTTACTGTTACAGGATGTGCCTTCTCAGGAGGTAGGCCAGGCTGAGGGGGCTTCTCAGGTAACTGTTCTTCCCTCTCTTCCCAAGGTAGTTAGAGCCTCTCCTTCTGTTGCCAAAACTTCTTTGAGAGGTAGACCAAGTTCAGCTTCAGTGGGGGCTTCTCCTAGCATTTCAGGTTCTGTGCCTAAGAAACATATGCTTAAAATGGCAGAAGATTTGATTACTATGATTAGAGGTTCTATGCCCCCTCCTGATAAGAGGCCTAGGGTGGAACCGAGTTTGATAGTTTTGAACAGTGTTCAGAGGCTTCTGAGTCTTCTGCGGAGGATTTGCAGGAGTATCCTCCTTATTCTGATTCTGATGTGGATGACTCCACTCCTACAGCTTCTCCTCCTGAGGATTTCTCATTTTCAGAGACTCTGCATTCCATGAGGGAGCACTTTAAATGGGAAGGCCAGGATTACTCTGATTCCAGGAAAAGGCTTAGGGAATTCTTGTTTTTGCCCCAGCATAGGCCCTTAGCTATTCCTCCTGTGTTGAATGTGGTGGAAGATGTTTTTGCAGAGGCTTCCCTAAACCCTGATTCTTTGCCTCCTGCTCCTGTTAAACCTGATAGGTACTATAGGGTGCCTGAAGCTCATAAGTATCTTTTTAAGAGTCCTAGGGCAGACCCGGAAACTGTTTCTCAGGGACCTAAAGGTGTTAAGGCCTCTGTGGTTAAAAACCTTGTTCCCACTGATAAAGAGGCAAGGGCTTTGGATAGATGGGGAAAGAAAGTGTATACTTCTTCCACTTTAGCCATGAGGGCGTTGAATTGTCAGTTTCACATGCTTAAATATCAAAATTATCTCCTTTCACAACTGAAATCTAAGGTGGATGCTTTGGCGGAAGGTATTGAGTGTAAAGAGTTGCTGGATTTAGTTCATGTGTCTGAACAAGTGGGTAAGCATTCTTTGCAATGTGGTTTTGATGCTGTACAGGCCTCCTCGAGGGTGGCTGCCACTAGTTCTGTTCTTCGCAGGCATGCCTGGTTGAGGGATCAGAATTTAGCTGAGCATGTTAAGACAAGGATTTTGAATGCTCCTTTACAGTCTGATGTGTTGTTTGGTTCGCCTGTGGAAGCAGTTTTAAAGAAAATGGAGGACAAAGCTAAGTCTATGCAAACTGTTAAAGATTTTTGCAGGTGCAGCCACGAAGTTTAGTAGAAATTGGCCTACTAAGGGATGGACATATCCTGCTTATGATTCCCAGTCTAGGGGTAGGTCTAGACGTGGTAGGGGCAGAGCTCAAGGTTCTTTTAGGCCTAGAACAGGAGTTCACCTGCTCAGACTTCTGGTGAGGGCAGGGGTCAGTCCTTTCGTAAACAGACCCAATGACCTGCCTTTTCAGCTGCCAGTAGATTCTCGTCTGGCAGCTCCTTTAGGAGGAAGACTGTCTCTTTTCAAAGGAAATTGGGATTTAATTACTCAAGACAGATGGGTGTTGGATATCATTCACCACGGTTACAGGTTTTATTTCCATACATTGCCCCCTTTCAAAGGCATGCCAGATGTTCCTCCTCCACAAAGGAAAGAGGCTCACAAGCAAATTTCTCTGTTACTCCAAATAGGGGCCATTCAGCCAGTCCCTGTATCAGAAAGGGGCCTAGGATTTTATTCTCGCCTGTTCCTAGTACCAAAGAAGGGGAACACGTGGAGACCAATTTTGGATTTATCTATCCTCAACACTTATCTGGACATTCCCAAGTTCAAGATGTTGACGTTACAACAGCTTTTACCTCTGCTGGGCAAAGATCACTGGATGGTAACTTTAGATCTCAAGGAAGCTTACCTTCATGTGCCTATAAGACTAAGTTGCAGGAAGTATCTGCGTTTTCGAGCTGGAAATTCTCATTATCAGTTCTCTGCATTGCCCTTTGGCTTATCTACTGCCCAGAGTATTCACAAAGGTTCTGGCTCCAGTGATAGCTTACTTCAGGCTAAAAGGAATTCAAATCTATCCTTATTTGGACGACTGCCTGATTCTGGCTCAAGAAAGGAAGACCTTCTACAGCATCTGGAATATGTTATAGCAGTGCTAAGATGCCTAGGGTATTCTGTGAGCGAAATAAAGTCCAGTCTAGTACCCTCTCAAGACATGTGCTTTCTGGGTGTGAGACTGAATACAGCAGCCCAGATGGCCTTTTAACCCCGGACAAACAAAAGAGTCTATCACTTTACTTCCATCAACTATCTCATCAGTCCGTGCTGACTGCAAGGACAGTCCTTCAAGCATTAGGGTTCATGGCATCTTGTATTCTGGTGCTTCCCAATGCCAAACTGCATATGAGGAAGCTACAATGGTATCTCAAAATGTATGGACACAGCACTGCCAGGATTTGGACACTGTCATTCAAATAATACCTTGCCTTCAAAAAGAATTTTTGTGGTGGGCTCAGGAATGTCACCTAAACAAGGGACTCTCTGTGACCCGGCCAGAGGCGAGTCAGATTTTAACGACAGATGCCTCGGACATTGCTTGGGGAGCTCATCTAAATGGAAAGTGGATACAAGACAAGTGGCCTGCCAGACTACAGCATCTACATATCAACATGAAGGAGATGTTAGCAGTCCAGTTTGCATTAATGGCTTTCAAGGAGTTACTTCTTCCTGGGCAGGTGTTGATTCTAACAGACAACACAACTGTCATGTGGTACATCAACAAGCAAGGGGGAACACATTCTTATCCTCTATGCAGGCAAGCAATGATTTTATGGGAGACTGCGCTAAGCTTGCAACTAACTCTTCAGGCAAGGTTTCTGCCGGAGCACAGAACTCCTTAGCAGATGTGTTAAGCAGACAAATCATGGATCCCCACAGTGGAAACTGGATCTTCATGTATTTCAGAAATTGACAGTGTCATGGGGAACTCCAGACATAGATCTGTTCGCTTCTGCACTAAACCACCAGCTGCCAAAGTTTTGCACAAAGGGGTTTCATCACACAGCTTGGAAAGTGGATGCTCTGTCTTTCAGTTGGAAAAACCTTCATGTGTATGCCTTTCCACCTCTGCCTCTTCTTCCAAAGGTGCTATTAAAAGTCAGACAAGACAAGCCAAGGATGATTTTGATAGCTCCAGATTGGCCTCGGCAACACTGGTACCCACTACTAAGGAGTCTGGTAAGGAAGCCTCCATGGCCTTTACCTTTGATTCCTCATCTGTTATCTCAGAAGGACGGTCATCTGCTCAATGTCAAGCTTCACTCTCTTCATCTAACAGCCTGGCATATTCTGTGTTGAAACACAGCAGGTCTCAACTTCCTCAACAAGTTTTAAATGTGATTATGGAAGCTAGAAGACCTAGTACAAGGAAAGTGCACGCAGAAAAATGGAAGAGATTTTTATTTTGGAGTACAGCAAAGAATTTGGAGATTTCTGAGCCTAATTTGAGTGTGGCTCTTAAATATCTTACTGAGTTATTGGACAAAGGTTTGTCCTTCTCTTCCATTAAGATTCATGCTGCAGCAATTTCATCTCACTATGATTGTGACCCACCATTGTTTTCGCATCCTTTGTTCAAGCAGTTTCTTAGAGGGGCAAAGAATATAAGACCCCCACGTAGAGCTCCTACTCCTGCTTGGGATCTCAATTTTGTGTTGGAAAAACTTACTCTACAACCTTTTGAGCCTGCGGCTACTGCTGAATTGAAATACTTGTCATGGAAGACTGCTTTTCTGTTGGCTATTACTTCTGCAAGAAGGGTGTCTGAGTTGCAGGCCCTTATGGCAGTAGAGCCCTTTTGATTTTCCATAAGGATAGGGTATCATTACGTACTAATCCTTCCTTTATGCCTAAGGTGGTTTCTAGTGTGGCTTTAAACCAAACTATTCATTTGCCTACTTTTTATGCAGACCCCCAAAATAAAGGGGAAAAGATTTTGCACACTTTAGATGTACACAGGCAATTGCGTTATTATTTAAGCAGGACTAAGGATTTTAGGCAGTCTCAGCAGTTGTTTGTTTCTTTTGCTTTGAGTTCAAGAGGGCAAGCCTGTGTCAAAACAAACTATTTCTAGGTGGATTGGGTTTTGCATTGCATTTTGTTATTCCCATCATGGCAAGGAGATTCCAGCCGGGATTAGGCCTCATTCCACTAGGGCTACTGCCACTTCAACAGCATTTCTAAGGGGGGGCAACTAAGGATATTTTGGAGGCAGCTACTTGGAGTTCAGTGCATACTTTCTCTAAGCATTATCACCTTCCTATCTACTCTAAGTCTAGGGCTGGTTTTGCCACAGCTGTTTTGCAAGGCATGTTGTCAGCTCCTACTTCTTTATGATTTGCCAGCCTCCCTTACCTCTGCTTTGGGATTCTACCCAATAGTAAGGACTGCAGCAATGTGGAGCGAAGAACATAGTACAGTTTTGTACCTACCATAAATGTAGATGTTCGAGGATACACATTGCTGCAGTCCAATACCTCCCTCCTTCCCTCTGTGTTTAGGGGTGGTTGTGTAGGTGAGGTTATCTGCTGATATTTTTGTATATATTTTTGTATATATTGTACATATTTTTGGTGCAGGTATTTTGGGCCTTGTCTTTTTAGGGTCTTCTGACATCTGGGGCAAGAAAAGACTGAGGATATGACGTCGGTCATGCGCATTAGTACCCTGACGTACTGACGTCAGTCTAATGCGCCCTGACCGACGTCAGCCATATACTCTGGTATTCGGGCCGACTGGACAGCGGACTACCCAATAGTAAGGACTGCAGCAATGTGTATCCTCGAACATCTACATTTATGGTAGGTACAAAACTGTACTTTTCGGAACTACAGGCTTTAATGGCAGTACAACCCTTCCTAATCTTCCATCAAGATAGAGTGTCCATGAGAACTAATCCTACATTTATGCCTAAGGTGGTATCCAGAGTGTCTTTAAACCAGGCAATCCACCTACCTACCTTCTTTCCCAATCCACAGAACAGGGGGGAAAGACTGCTGCATACATTGGATGTACATAGACAGTTACGCTACTACCTGGACAGAACCAAGGGTAATAGAAAATCTGACCAGCTTCTGGTAGCATATGCAACAGGAAGGGAAGGAAAAGCAATTTCCAAACAGACAATCTCCAAGTGGATAGGAAATTGCATTAGATTCTGTTACTCCTACCATGGAAAGGAAATTCCACAGAACATAAGACCTCACTCTACAAGGGCTACAGCCACTACCACAGCTTTCTTACGAGGAGTGGCTACCAAGGACATTATAGAGGCTGCTACTTGGACCTCCGTGGATACATTTGCCAAGCATTATAACTTACCTTTATACTCTAGATCCCGAGCAGGGTTTGCCACTGCTGTTTTGCAAGGGATCCTAACTACACCATAATTTCTTCCTCCTCCCCTAGTTTAGCTATGGTATTCTACCCATTTGTAAGGACTGCAGATGCATCTTTGAAGGACATAGTACAGTTTTGTACCTACCATAAATGTAGATGTCCGAACAGGATAGCATCTGCAGTCAGGATTACCCTCCTTCCCTCTGTGGTACTCCTAGGGTATTTGCCCACCTAATAGCTAGCTGGGGGGGGATCTCTTATGGTGTATTTGTTTGTATATATGTACATACATGATTATTTTGTGTGTTTGCCTTCTACTATTTGGAAACATTGGCATTTATCCAAAAATTTAGCTTTCCAAGAGGGCAACTGGCATCTGGGGCAAGAAACACTGAGGAAAATGGCGTCGGCTGATGCCTTTATACCCGAAGAACTGCAGCTATGACGTCGGGTGAAGTGCGACACCAGCCGAGGCCAGAACCAGACTTTGGAATCCGGCCGACCGAAGGGCTGCCTGACGACAGGACAACCCATTTGTAAGGACTGCAGATGCTATCCTGTTCGGACATCTACATTTATGGTAGGTACAAAACTGTACTTTGTTTCTTGTCATCTCCATTTGAACCTCTGTCACATTTTCAGTAATTTTTGATGTCCTTCTATTCTCAGGTTGCAGTATTCTTACTGTGGGATCCTGTCTCAGGCGACCCAAATGTCGGCTCCTATACAAAAGTTTTCAGACTGGTTGCTGTTGGTGCGTGGGACATCACATGTAGGGCCATAAACAAGGGACCTTAAATGTGACGTCTGCACACACAGACCTCAGAACTTTTCTGCCACAGTCGAACATCAGATTGATTGCATCACTCCTGTCCATTAGGACATCTAAAGCTAAGTACCTTGTTGGGAATTTCTGACTAGTATTACTTGCTTGAGCTTGATTTGCTGGTTTTACATTAGCCAATGTCCGCTGAGAAAGGTAAATGTCGATGCGGACGTCAAATTCC
The DNA here is from genome assembly GCF_019279795.1 of Protopterus annectens. NCBI lineage: Eukaryota > Metazoa > Chordata > Ceratodontiformes > Protopteridae > Protopterus > Protopterus annectens. Next base: position 425,749,314 of record NC_056750.1, read on the forward strand.
ACATAAGGGCACCTATGACCATTGTATCTTTTGTCTAGGCTGGGAACATGACCATACCTCCATCTGCCAATCCCTTGTCCCTAAAATTCTTAGAAGCCATTTGGCTGCCCTTAACCTGTACTTAGAAAATCAAAGGCTTAAGAAGCTAGCCCTTAGGATGGATCCAGAATCAGCTGATCTGATGAAGCCACCAAAGAAAAAGGCCAAAATTTTGCAGCCTATTGCCACTGCTTTTCCATCATCTGACACCCCACCAACTGCTGATATTGGGGTTGAGGGATGTCCTCTACAGCCGTCTGCTTCTACAGCTCCCCTTGAAGTCGATACCAAAGCGCGCCTGCTGGCACTTTCGTGGTTATTTCTGAAGTCGAGGGGGAGCCAGTTTCCACAGGATGCCCTTCTGGATCTCGGGAATCAGTCTCCTTCCTTTGGTAAGGCTCCAGAATAAAGGCCTAGAGTGTCTCCCAAAACTACACCTTTAAAAAGAAGACAAATTAAACATTTATCTATCCCTCCTGAAGGACAACCGGACTGGCAGTCTTTTACTCAGTCACTGATGCAGGCCTTCATGGCCCTTAGGCCTGCAACCACCTCAGCCCAAGGCCTACGTCTACTACTTCACTCCTTCTGTATATTCCTCAGGAAGAAGAGGCCCTCTTCTCTAGCTCTAAGGAGTCTTATCACCTACTCATCCCAAATAGCCTCCCCCCAGGAATAATATTCTCTCGATGAGGATTTTATTGAAGGAAATTCCCCATCCAGAGGACATAACATTTGGTGAAACTATCACTAAGATGAAATAATACTTCAAATAGGATACTTCCCAAATGACAGAAACTAAACAAAGGATATTTTGAGTTGTTTCAGGTCGAATTACCCCCCCCCCCCCCCAATCAGCCATTCCTCCAGTGATCCTTGCATACCTTGATGCATTTGCTTCTTATTCTTAAGAACCCTGGCTCTCAGCCACCTGCCCTAGAGAGACCAGACTTTTTCTGTAAGGTGCCTGATGACCACAAATTCCTAGTTACCCCCCCCCCCCTTAGTGGACCGTGCTGTTATAGCTGTGGCCCCAGATAGGCAATCTAGACTGCTCCCTTCTTCGTCTTTTACCTTCAAATAAAGACAGTAAAATTATGGATAGGCTGGGCAAGAAGACTTGCACCTCTTCCACCCTGGCCTTCAAACAGTTAAGTAACAAACACATATGATGAAATATGCTTTGGACTTAGTATCCCAAGCCTCTACACTTCTGAGCTTCCCTCCCTGACTCAACAAAACTGAAGTAGCACCTAAGCTATCCCTGGCATCCCAGGTGGTCAGGCACTTTATTAGATGCAGTTGTGACGCAGCAAAGGCCTCTGCTAGATCAGCTGCAACTGCATCATTTCTGTGTAGGTACTCCTGGCTTAGGTTCCAACCGCTGCCAGAAGATTTTATGTCCAAAATCCTAGATGCTTCTCTTGATCCATAACCTGTTTAGTAAGAAGTCTGCAGAACTATTTAAAAATCTACAGAAGAGCAAAGAGCTACAATATATTAAACACCTGCTGGTGTCTCCTATACCCAAGTACTATAGAGATTATCCTGCCAAAACATCCTATGTCAGGAAGGCCCCCCTGCAAAACCACCCCTTCTTCTACCAGGCATAGGCAAGGGACTAGGAGGCTATCTTCTTCTAGGACTACCTCTTTTCAGCTAGCCTAAAGACAGCCCTTTCAGGATAGAAATAATGGCACTAATGTGTGATTGCTTTGCCCATTTCCCCTTGTCTTCCCGTCTCTCATTGTCTGCCCCTTTGGAAGGAAATCACCACAGACCGCTGGGTGCTAGCAATAGTGGAAAAAGGATATTTCCTACCTAGTAGGAAAGACCCACCCCAGAGGGAATTCCTTTTCCACTCAAAAGTCAGCTTCACCTAATTTCCACATTATCCAGGATTTACAGGTACAAGGCACCATAGAACCCATCACATCAGGACAAGAAGGAAAAGGTTTTTACTCCAGACTTTTCCTAGTTCCAAAAAAGGATGGGCTATGAAGACCAATCCTGGACTTATCCGTTCTAAATCTTTAGAAGTCCCCTCTTTCAGAATGTCATCCTACAGACCCTGCTTTCACTATTGCCACCACAAACATTCATGGCCACTTTGGAACTGGAGGAGGCTTACCTCCACATCCCTATACACCCAAACTACAAGAAATACTTGCGCTTTGCTGGGTCTTGCTCTCATTTTCAATGTACTGCCTTGCCCTTTGGTTTGTCCACTCCACCAAGGGTTTTCACCAAATGCCTAGCTCCTGCCATAGCTTTCTTGCAGGACCAAGGGCATACAGATCTATCCTACCTAGACGATATTCTAATTCTTACAGAAAAAGGAGACCCTCAAAAATCTCCAGTTCTGAATGTCCCTGCTTCAGAGACTAGGTTTCACACTGAACCTCCTCAGGTCATCCCTATCCCTAGAACAAGAAAAGGTCTTCTTGGGTTCCAGGATTCGGACAGACTTGAAAGTATTTTTACCCCAAGACAAAGTAATTTCCCTGACAAACCATTTGCAGGACCTCCTCCAGATAGACCAGCTGTCAGCAAGACAGTTTATGCACCTTTTGGGACTTTTAGCAGCCACCATCCTTATGCTCCCCCTAGCCAGGATGCACATGAGGAAGCTGGTGTGGTACTTAAAGAATGTATGGTCACGGTGGTACAGCGGTTAGCGTTGCCGCCTCACAGCAAAAGGCTCTCTTTCAATCCTGGGCTGGGGTGCCTTCTGTGCGGAGTCTGCATGTCCTCCTGTGGTCACGTGGGTTTCCTCCCACATCCCAAAGACATGCTGTAGGTGGATTGGACACTTCAAATCGGCCCCGTGAGTGTGTGTGTGTGTGTGTGTGTGTGTGTGTGTGTGTGTGTGTGTGTGTGTGTGTGTGTGTGTGTGTGTGTGTGTGTGTGTGTGTGTGTGCCTTCTATGGAAGGTTGGGCGCTGGGTTGGCAACTCAACACTGCAAAACTTCACTGCCAATCATGAGCAGACAGGTGATCCGCTGTAGTGACCCCTAACCGGGAAAAGCCAAAAGAAGCAGAAGATGGTCCCAACACACCCATTATCTAGACTTCCAAATACCCTTCCAACCTTGTCTACAAACAGAACTAAGGTGGTGGATGCAACAGGTTCAACGGAATCCAGGACTACCGTCTTACCCCCCACACCAGCTCAACAGATGCCATGAATCTGGATTGAGGGGTTACCATGAAGGGACTCAAGGTACAAGCACCTTGATAGGCATCACTCCTGAGGAAACCTATCAACATCAGGGAAGTGAAGGCAGTTTAGCCCTGAAGTCTTTTCTCCTTATCCTTCAGCCAAGCCCTCTGCTAATCTTCGCAGACAACACTGTCATGTGGTCCATCAGCAAATGGCTGGAGGGGGGGGGCACCAGGTCCTACCTTCTATGCAGGCTGGCAATGTAAATTTGGGAATTAGAATCACAGAACAATTTATCTCTACAGGCAACATACATTCCTTCCCAGGACAACCTTCAGGCAGATGCTCTAAGCAGATCATTCTCTCTACCTCATGAGTGGATGTTGCACAGGGAAGTTTTCCCTAGACATGGTCCACCGATGAGGTACACCACATTTAGATCTGTTTGCCTTCCCCCCAGAACAGACAACTGAGAAAACTGTATGAAACACCACTCTCCCCTAGCTTGTAGAGTGGACACCTTCACCATTTCATGGAAGAGACTTTTTAGTAAGAAGTCCCCCCCTTCCCTCACATTCAGAAAGTCCTCCTGAAGATCAGGAGAGACCTGCCAAAAATCTTGCTTGGTGACTCCCTACTGGCCAAGGTAGCATCTGTTCCCCCTTCTACAATCCCTTGCCAAGGGTAGTCACCACAAGTTACCTCACAAGGTGGACCTACTCACAACAGAAGGGAACTGCCATCCATCCATCCATCCACACCTAGAGATGCCAAGGCTTACTACCTGGGTGATTAACTTCTAGTACCCTTCAGACACTGCTACACAGTGGACATGCTTTCTATCCTGCAGGAGGCCAGGAAACCCATTACAAGGAGATCCTGCATTTCTAAATGGGAGAGATTCCCCAAATGGTGTCTCCAAAAACATAAGGACCCGCTTCTAGCAGATGTCCCTTTAGTCTTAGCTTATGTGCGTGAGCTGATTAAAGCAGATCTTTCATACTCTTCAGTGAAAGTGCCCCTCTCTATCTCTACCTACCTACCCCTGAGCCTCCTTTACTCTCCAGGTTAGATGTTAAATTGTTCTTGGAAGGGGTCTTGCACATAAGACCACCCAGAAAGCCTACCCCACCACCCTGGGACCTAAATTATATCCTGGAGAAACTTATGCTGACTCCATTTGAACCAGTCACTTCTGCATCCCTGCAGATGTGCACATAGAAAACATTTTGCCGTTAGCCCTCACTTCAGCAAGAAGGGTCTTAGAGTTACAGGCAGTCATGGCCATCTTCCATAAAGACAAGGTGACCATGTGCACCTACCCCTCCATGTCCAAAGTGGTCAATGAGCTATCAGTAAATCAGTCCATTCACTTGCCAACCACCTTCTCCTGTCCCCAGAATGGCAGTGAGAGAATACTACACTCCCTGGATGTTCGGACAATTAAGATTTTATCTGGACAAAACCAAGTCCATCAGAAAATCAAATCAACTTTTTGTTTCCTTCCATCCCAGAGCCCTGGGCAAGGTTGTCTCCAAACAGACTATTTCCTGTTGGATCAGGAAAACTATCTGTTTCTGCTACTCATACCATGGAAAAAAAACTGAATCAGGTGATCAGGGCTCATTCTACTAGAGAAGTAGTTCCTCCAAAGCCTTCTTCAAATGCCTAAACACAGGTACCATCCTTGAGGCAGCCACCCTGGTCCACTGTACATGCCTTCTCCAAACATTACAAACTGGACTATATCTCCAGAGCCAGAGGAGGTTTCGCAAGGGCGATCCTCCAAGGTTTTCTGGAATCCTCTACCTCTAACTCCACCCTTCCTGAGCTGTGATACTCTCCCACAGTAAGAATACTGCAACATGAGAATAGAAGGACATAGAATAGTTGTGTAAAATCTTACCATAACCATAGATGTCCTTCTCTTCCATGTTGCAGTATTCCTTCCCTCCCTCTTGACCCCCTAGTTTCATATCTTCAGGTGGGCCTTAACAGAGCCTCTACCAGCACTAGGTTCATTTCTGGACAGTCTGTGACATTCCACCAGTCTGAAGGACATCTTTTGGCGGCATCTAGGCTACTGTCTGACCTGGCAGTTAGCTCTGAGGTCTGTGCATGCAGACATCACATTTAAGGTCCCTGGTTTATGGCCCTACATGTGACGTCTCACGCACCAACAGCAACCAGGCTGAAAGCTTTTGTATAGGAGCTGACATTCGGATCACCTGTGGCAGAGGATTCCACAGTAACAATACTGCAAGATTTTACACAACTATTCCTTTTAATGAAAACCCTTAAACAAAATCAAAACAAAAAATGATATATATATATATATATGTATAGCTATATGTATGTCTATACAGTTAGAATGCAATCCATTGCTGAAACGTAACTTTTCAAATAATGACCGTATAGATGAAGATCAGTCTATTGATGATATGACTGCTTTTTACCTAAAATGAGATAAAAATTATTCTCTATAAACTGAAAAGGCAACCGTGGCAAAGTATGCATCTAGAGGCATGCCTGTTCAATAAAGTAATACCGAGAGGCTTTAGAGTCGTCCTTATGGCAATTTGTATCCCGAATTATTCAGAAGATGGCAGGCTGTTATAATTGAACTTGGATTTAATTACATCAGGCTGCTAATTTATTATTTCACTCCCATTGAGAAAGAGTTAACTCTGTTGTAAAGTTGCAATGTGAATTAGATACTGATGTCCTTCATGGATGCATCTGCAGTCATAACAGCTGGGTTGTCCTGTCGTCAGGCAGCCCTACAGTCGGCCGGATTCCAAAGTCCGGGTCCGGCTTCGGCTGATGTCGCACTTCACCCGACGTCATCTCTGTGGGTCTTCGGGTATAAAGGCATCAGCCGACGCCATTTTCCTCAGTCTTTCTTGCCGCGTGGCGCCCGAAGCAGAAGCTGTTCGCAAGTGCCGGTCGGTCGGATCCAGAGATTATTTCTACCGAATACTACTTCGAAGACTTCTAAAGCTAAGTACCCCGTTGGGGACTCTTTCTTGCCTCAGCCGATGTCAGAAAAAGTTAATAATTTAACCTGTGGGAAACAAATACCTCATAAAGATTTCCATTCTTACTGTCTGCCTTGTTTAGGCCCAGCCCACAACGTAGCAGCCTGTTCGGCCTGTGCTTCTTTCAACCGACGAACGCTTAGGCGTCGGTCAGAGTTTGCAGAACAGTTTTTCGGTTCTGACTTTGCTTACATTATGTCGTTGGAACCTCCGACTACACTTTCTGCCAAAAAACGCAAAGAAAAAGACCGACACTCGCGGTCTGCGGTTTCGGCTGAAACCACGCTTAAGCAAACATGAGTGTCTCGGTTTCGGCCGAAACCGAGAAAACTGATCTAGGTACAGCCGAATCTATCTCTACAGTTGAGGTCCCTACTACAATTCTTGAATCGGCCTCTGAAACTTTACCCACTGACTTATCAGACACCATTCCCCTGGATGTCTCTACCCCAGCACGTGGTGCTGCTAGGCCTCCAGCAGCCATGTCCATTAAGGCCTTCACCAGGGCTAAAGCAGCCAAGACTACCAAATCAGTGCCTGTTAAACCACCCTCAACCAGGCCCTCTTCTAGTTCTCAAATGCTTACTTTGGCAGAAGATTTAATTTCTTTAATTAGAGGATCTCAATCTCACCCAGACAGGGCCTCCCAGCCCCCAGATAAGAGACCTAGGGCAGAGCCCCCCGAGCCAGTATCCTCTGATGATTCTGCTGATGAATCAGACATTACTGACCAGCCAGAGGCCCCTTTCTCCAATTTTGAGGATTCTGATGCTGAAGAATCCATTCCAGCTGCATCCCCTCCAGAAGAATTCTCCTTTGGGGAAACCTTACATGCCTTGCGAGAGCAGTTCCAATGGCAGCAGCAAGATTTCTCAGATTCCCGAAAAGACTTAGAACCTTTCTGCACCTTCCACAGCACAGGCCCTTAGCTATACCTCCTGTTCTCTCTGTGGTAGATGATGCTTTTAATGATGTCTGCTCTGCTCCAGATTCATTACCCCCAGCCCCTGCCAAACCAGACAGATTTTACAGGGTGCCAGATGCTCATCACCACCTTTACAAGGCCCCCCTTGCAGACCCAGAAACTATATCCCAGGGTCCCAAGGCAGTAGCCGCGACCATAGCTAAAAACCCTACTCCTTCTGAAAGGGAAGCAAGGTCATTAGACAGATGGGGTAAAAGTATACACTTCAGCTACTCTCTCAGCTAGAGCTTTAAACTGCCAGTTTCACATGATACAATACCAAGAGTTTATGCTTGATCAGTTAACTAAAAAATTAACCACTGATGAATCTCTTGACAAGAAATTTGTATTAGAAATGGTAAATAACATACAACAGGTTAGTAACCATTCCTTAAAATGTGGCTATGATGCACTGGAGGCTTCATTTAGATCAGCCATGACTGGCACAGTGATAAGAAGGCATGCATGGCTAAAGGAGCAAGCTCTACCGGATCATGTTAAAGCTAAATTGTTAGATGCTCCTATGGATAAGACAAGTTTGTTTGGTGCACCTGCCCAGCAGGTTATGAAGAAAATGGAAGAAAAGGCAAAATCAGTTCAAACTGTTAAAGATTTCCTGCAGGTTCAACCCCCAAGGTTTAGCAGGAACTGGCCTGCCAAAAATTGGTCCTTTCCTGACTCCACAAAATTTCAAAGGGGCAGGAATAGACGTTCCAGGGGCAGAAACCAAACCAGAGGAGGTGCCTACAGAGGACGGCAGTGGCAAGGTAACAACAGAGGCACAGACACAGCCACTGCCACTACTTCAACACAGCCACAGTGACTTACTCCTAAGTCCGCCTACCAGGGAACAAATAGCAGCTCCACTAGGCAGAAGGTTAACTTTATTTGCAAAGAACTGGCACCACATAACAAAAGACAAGTGGATTCTACAAATTATACATCAAGGTTACCGATTCCACTTCCACACTATACCAGTCAAAAGAGGAATGCCAAATCTACCTCCAAATCAAAAAACAGAAGCTTTACAACAGATAATGGAGTTGGCAAACATGAGAGCTGTGGAAAAAGTGCCTACAGCAGAGCAAGGAAAGGGGTTCTACTCCAGACTATTCCTAGTTCCAAGAAAGGAAAAAAGTTGGAGACCAATTCTCGACCTGTCCACCTTGAATACATACATCATTGTCCCAAAATTCAAAATGCTGACCCTACAGCAACTTCTTCCCATGCTGGGCAAGGAGTGTTGGCTGGTAACTCTAGATCTCAAGGAGGCATACCTGCACGTCCCTATTCGACCAATCTGCAGAAGATACCTCAGATTTCTTGCAGGATCAGAGCACTATCAATTCTCAGCATTGCCTTTTGGCTTATCTACTGCCCAGAGTATTCACAAAATGCCTGGCATCAGTAATCGCATACTGCAGACTACAGGGAATTCATATTTACCCATACCTGGACGACTGCCTACTACAAGGGGACAACAAAAGCAAGTTGACAACAGATTTACAAAGGGTCATTTACTTGCTACAAACACTGGGATACACAGTCAATCTACAAAAGTCAAGGCTGATACCATCCCAAACAAGGACATTCTTGGGAGCGGAATTGGACACAGTGAGACAAATGGCATTCCTAACTACAGAAAAACAAAAAGAACTCCCTCTTTACTTCTTGGCACTAACAAAGCTGAACAAATTAACAGCAAGAAAGTTTCTGCAGGCCTTGGGCTTCATGGCATCATGCATAATTTTGGTCCCATTTGCCAGACTGCATATGAGAAAACTACAGTGGTACCTACGGAATTTATGGTCCCAACACAGGCACAGCCTCGAAACAGAAATCCCACTAATTCCATGCTTAAAACAGGAGTTCCTATGGTGGGCCCAGGCATGCTGGTCCAACACAGGCCTTCCCTTTCACAGATGTCAAGCAAGCCAGAGCATTACAACAGACGCTTCAGACCAAGGATGGGGGGCCCATATGCTGGACAAATGCGTGCAAGGATTGTGGACTCAGGATCAACTTCACCTGCACATCAACCTAAAAGAAATGCTGGCTGTAAAACTGGCTATCCAAAAGTTCAGACCATTTCTCAAAGAGGGCCAGCTGTTGATAAGGACAGACAACACCACAGTCATGTGGTACATCAACAAACAGGGAGGCACACATTCATACCCCCTATGCAGAATGACTTTGGAACTGTGGGCCCTGGCAATCAGCTACAACATCCAGCTGCAGGCAAGATTTGTACCAGGAAAAGAAAATACTCTAGCGGACATTTTAAGCAGGACCACATCAGATGCTCACGAATGGCACCTGCACCCGGACATCTTCAGGACCATTTCAAAGAAGTGGGAATGCCTCAGATAGATCTATTTGCATCTCCTCACAATCACCAACTCAAAAATTCTGCACAAGGACATTCCACCCACTAGCATGGAAAGTGGATTCGCTCTCCTTCAGCTGGAAAGGCCTAACAGCATATGCATTCCCACCTCTCCCTTGATATACAAAGTACTGCTAAAAATCAAGGAAGAACATCCAAGGATAATCCTGATAGCTCCAAACTGGCCAAGACAACACTGGTACCCACTACTGAGGAGCTTGTCTCGAACAATATGTGGCCAATTCCCTGATGACTCTGATGCTAACTCAGAACAACTACAGCACCATACATCCAAGCCTGAAAACCTTACAACTGACTGCATGGAACATCACATAGCAGCAGCTAATCAAGAACTTTCCCAAAGAGTTAAAGACATTATTCTTGAAGCACGCAGACCTTCAACAAGAAGGAACTACGCTGGAAAATGGAAAAGGTTTGTCATTTGGAGTTCTGAAAGAGGAAAAGATGTGTCAAACATAGATATGCCTAACATTCTGGAGTATCTGGCTGAACTTCTCCATTCAGGCCTGTCCTACTCCTCCATCAAGATACATGCATCAGCTATTTCAGCAGAATACAGCTTTGAACAACCTGTCTTCTCACACCCGTTGCTCAGGCAGTTCCTCAGGGAATCAAGAATGTAAAACCTCTGAGGAAACCACCATTGCCAGCTTGGGACTTAAATTTCGTACTAGAAAAGCTGACACTTTCACCCTTTGAACCAGCAGCAACAGCAGAACTACAACACCTGTCATGGAAAACTGCTTTCCTACTGGCAATCACTTCAGCAAGGAGGGTTTCAGAACTACAGGCCTTAATGGCAGTGCAACCCTTCCTAATCTTCCACCAGGACAGGGTGTCCATGAGGACTAATCCAACCTTTATGCCTAAGGTGGTATCCAGAGTGTCTTTAAACCAGGCAATCCACTTACCTACCTTCTTTCCCAACCCACAAAACAGAGGGAAAGAATTCTGCACACCTTGGATGTGCATAGACAGCTACGCTACTACCTGGACAGGACAAAAAGCAGCAGAAAGTCTGACCAACTCTTTGTGGCCTATGCAACAGGAAGGGAAGGAAAAGCTATCTCAAAACAGACAATCTCCAAATGGATAGGAAATTGCATACGATTCTGTTACTCCTTCCATGGAAAACCAATTCCACAGAACATAAGACCTCATTCTACAAGGGCAACAGCCACTACCACAGCCTTCTTACGAGGAGTGGCTACCAAAGACATTATTGAGGCGGCTACTTGGACCTCCGTGCATACATTTGCCAAGCATTATAATTTGCCTCTATATTCAAGATCCCGAGCAGGGTTTGCCACTGCTGTACTGCAAGGGATCCTAAACACACCATAATCTACCTTTTCCTCCTCCCTAGTTGGCTATGGTACTCTACCCAGCTGTTATGACTGCAGATGCATCCATGAAGGACATAGTACAGTTTTGTACCTACCATAAATGTAGATGTCCGAACTGGATAGCATCTGCAGTCAGGATTACCCTCCTCCTTCCCTCTGAGGTACTCCTAGGGTGTTTACCCTCTTAATAGCTAGCTAATGGGGAGTCTTCTATGGTGTATTTGTTTGTATATATGTACATACATGCTTGTGTTTGTGTTTACCTCTTTCCTTTTGGAAACATTGGCATCTATCCAAAATTTCAGCCTTCAAGAGGGCTTCTGGCATCTGGGGCAAGAAACACTGAGGAAAATGGCGTCGGCTGATGCCTTTATACCCGAAGACCCACAGAGATGACGTCGGGTGAAGTGCGACATCAGCCGAAGCCGGACCCGGACTTTGGAATCCGGCCGACTGTAGGGCTGCCTGACGACAGGACAACCCAGCTGTTATGACTGCAGATGCTATCCAGTTCGGACATCTACATTTATGGTAGGTACAAAACTGTACTTTTTCAAAGATGTTTATCAAATGAAGTTAGATGAGTTGTATCTTAACAGTTCTTTATATGACACCAATTTGGAGCAAATAAAATCTAAAAAAAATTTGCTAGAGGTTATAAACACTTTAAAAATGGCCTTATTTTTACTTGACCACGATTAAAAGTGAACTCTTACATTGACAAACCAGATGAGCAACAAAATATTACTTCAGGCAACGATGAACTAACTAGAAAGAGTTTCTCTGTGAATACTGTTGAAACTATATCTACAGAGAATGTTGGTATGTCATTGTATAAGGACTCTAGTATGGGAGCCAGACCCAAAGACAATAATATTGTAACTACTGATGTTAAGTTGTCTATCTCGCCTTCATTCTTGCTGGATGGGTTCGGAGCCGACCTCGGCTCCGACTCGGCCACTCTAAAAGCTCGAGAGTTGGTTCCACCGGCTCGAGGCTCCCCTTATATCCCACAATGCTAGGCGAGAGTTACCTCAGATCTCGTTTGCCGCTACAGCTTCGAGGTTGGTTGTTCTACCGGTTCCTGGTGAGTTTTAGCTTTTTCTATAAAAAGTTACTCTTTTTACCCCTTTTTTAGTTTAATTATTCTTAAATTAGTGTAGTTCATTGAACTTTATCCCCGACCTAATTTTTCTTGTTAAAAGAACTTTTAGTTCTTCCCTTGGGCCTTAGGCCTTCCCTTCCCTAGGGAGTGTTTGTGTAGTGTACTACTGTTTATTGTACTTTATTTTTAGTATTTTTACTAAAGTTGTTATTCTGACAGGGTATAACTGGTGTGTTTGAGTGTGTGTTTGTGTTCACCAGTTAGGCTATGTCAAAAGAAGCAAAGGTCTCGGATTCAAGAAGTGTGATGCGTGCTGTCAGAAAATGTCTCTGACAGACGCTCACACTTCTTGTGTCTATTGTCTGGGGCCTTTGCACCTGCAGGACTCCTGTGCTGTCTGCCATGGCTTCAGCCCCAGGGTCCTGCAGGAAAGAAAAACAAGCTTATTCTGAGAGGCTTGTTGAAGCCTGAGGATTCCCTGTCTGTCTCAACAGGGAAGCCCTCCAAGGCATCGAGGTCTTCGGCTCCGGCTTCTGAGCCGAGACCTCAGGTTGTTCAACCTTGCCTTTATCGGCTCCGGCTGGAGCCGATAAGACTCAGTCCACAGTTTCTGTGGCTTCCTCGCTCCGGCGGAGCCGAGGTTATCGAGTACCGTGTCGGCTCCGACAAGATCTTGAGCCGACAACCAGAAAGAGGTCTAGGTCACCTTCTCTTGGCTCCGTTCATTCGGCTCCAGGATCTCCCTGCTGTCTGAACGGAGCCAAAGGTCTCATTCCTCTAGGTCATCGAGGCTGTCCGATCATGACCTTCAGAGGGTGGTGAGTCGACTACTCAAGTCCGAGGCACTAGCCCAGATGCTTCAGAGCCCGACTCATCAGTCGGTGCCTGCCCGTCCATCAACTCCTTCCTCCTTCGACTCTCTTGAGTTCGAGCCGGGTCGTCGGAACCGAGTCTGTGGTCACCTCGGGCCGAGACAATTGTCTTCGCTCCGCTGTCGGCTCCGTTTTCTTCCATGGAGGAATCTCGGCGCCGGACTTCCCTCGTCGGCTCGAGGGTGAGTGGCATCGGACCCTTGTCCGACCCCTCTCCCTCTCGGTGCCGGGCGCTGGTGAGTTCGGCTCCGACATCGGCCTCGGAGCCATCACTGTCGGTGCCGAGGGGGTCCTTAGCTCCTCGGGCGGGACCTCTGGCTCTGCCTGACAGGGGTGCTTTCGAGGTCATGCGGAGTGTGTTAGAGCCTGGCTCTACTCCACAGTCGGCTCAGTCAGCCCCTCCCTCTATGCTGCCTCAGGGTAAGTCAACTCACTCCCTCATCCCGGACCGCAGAGAGCCAACTCCTCAGGAGCTCCTTTGGGATTTCATCCTCTTCGAGGCCTCTCCTGATTTGGCAGAAGAGCCCCTCGGAAGAGGAAGTGCAAGAGGAAGCACATTGACTCACCTGAGTCTATCACGCCGGACACAGATCTGGATGATTCTGAGGGTTCCCCGTTCCCCTTCTGAAGATGTCTCATTTGCAGACATTCTGGAGATCCTTAAACAGAGGGGAAATTGGCCAGCCCTCAACCCTTCGGAGGACGAATCTGTGTATCTTGAGGCGTTTGGCTCTCGTCCTTCCACCTCCTGGGTGTGCCCTTGACCCCCTCATGCAGGTGGTTGCTAAAAGGCATGGGCGGCTCCTGATTCAGTGGACCCCACTCCCAGGAGACCCTCCAAATTCATCACAGCTCCATCAGACAAGGAATTTTTATCAAAAGGAGTCTCTGTGGATGCTATGGTGGTAGCTGCCGCCACAAAGAAGGAACTGGCCGATCCTTCAGTGCCTGTCCATCCACCTAACAAGGAATCTAGGTCCATGGATAGGTACGGGAAGCGGATGTTCTCCTCAGCGACATTTACTATGCGTTAAGCTGAATTACCTGTGCCATTTCACTCGTCTTCAAAGGGACTTGATCAAAGAAGCGTGAAATGCTGAAGATCCTGCAGCTGCGGGTTTCCAAGAGAAAATGAACACGCAGCTGGCTATCCTTAATTCTATTTCCAACTCCTCCATGCGCCTCCTCTCTTATGCGGCCGATGGAGCGAGCAGAGCTGCAGGAACAGGGGTAGCCTTACGTAGGCACGCCTGGATGCGGCTATGCAATTTTATGGAACCTTTCAAGGCGTCTTTCACGAACTCCCTTTTGATGGATCATCTCTTTTTGGTCCACAAGTGAAAGAGACCCTGACTAGGTGCGAGACTGATGGCAAGACCCTTTCTGCCGTCGGAGTCCGTTTTTCTACTCCTTCTAGGCCTTACCCCAAAGGCCAGAAGGGGGAAAGATGTGGTTCCGTAAACAATCTCAAGGGACTTCGCCTGACGACAGAGTCGGTTCCCGCCAGAGGCAGAGGGGAACAACAATGGTAGACGCCGCCCTAGAGGCAGAGGGGTCCGCAGAACCAGGGCAATCGAAACGTCCTCCGATAAGCCCTTTCAGCATCCCTGAGTGTTGCCCGACTGCCCATCTTGAGGCAGTCGGGGAAGATTGTCACTGTACCCAGACGACTGCCTATCCTTGACACAAGACAAATGGGTACAGTCCATCATTTCCGAAGGTTATTCTATTCCCTTTCTTCGTTTTCCAAATCAGTCAAAAAAATCCCTTCCAGATGTTCCACCCGCTCAAAGGGATATAGCAGCTTTGGAAATTTCAAAACTGCTTGCAAAAAGAGCTATTCAGCCAGTGCCAGCAGACCAACTAGGATCCGGAATCTACTCAAGGTTCTTTTTAGTTCCAAAGAAAACAGGGGACTGGAGACCAATTTTGGATCTCAGTATCTTGAACAGATCGGTCAAGAAAACAAGATTTGGATGGTCACGCTGCAATCCATTCTTCCCCTATTGGGGAAAGGAAACTGGATGTGCTCTATAGACCTTCAGGACGCGTACTATCACATAAAAATGAACAGACGCTCCAGAAGATTCCTCCGCTTCAGGCTGGGAACCAGTCATTTTCAATTCAGGGCCCTGCCCTTTGGTCTCACCACTGCCCCGGTGTTTACCAAATGCATGGCAGTGGTAGCTTCTCACCTGAGACGACAAGGATTCCAGGTGTTTCCATATTTGGACGACTGGCTCCTCACAGCTCCCACCAAGCATCTCCTTCTGATGGCCAGAGATTACACTTTTCGTCTGTCAAAAACTGGGTATCTCAATAAATTGCGAAAAGTCTGTTTTGTCGCCTTGTCGTACTATTACCTACATAGGCGCAAATTTAGATACTGTAAACATGTCTGCAACACTAACGAACCAAAGGATATCAGACATTCAAAATTGGTATCACTACTTCTCAACAACAACAGAGCCAAAGCCAGGTTAGTTCTAAAGGTGTTGGGAATCATGGCAGCGCCATACCTCTCCTTCCATTGGCCAGATACCACATGCGGATCCTTCAGTGGATGCTTTTTCTCAATGGTCATACCAGGAACTTCCAATGTCTCACACCATTATGATCACGCAAGCGTGCAAAAGCATCTCATGTGGTGGATGTCTTCCCCAGCTCCTGTTGGGGAGACCATTTGTTCCACCTCCTCCGGTTGCTACTCTGACAACGGATGCCTCCCTGATCGGGTGGGGGCATTATCAGGGCAGGACAGTCCAGGGCACATGGCAAGCATGCGAAAGCCAGATGCACATAAATGTTCTGGAGATGAGAGCAGTGCTTTTAGCGTTGCAAGCCCTTCAAGACTCTCTTCCCTTGGGAACGATTGCAATCCAGACAGACAATATGTCTGTAGTGTGGTACATCAACAAACAAGGCGGAACCAGTTCATACCCCCTGTGTCGAGAAGCACTCAGACTGTGGCAATGGGCGATTTCTTCTCAGCGTTTTCTGATAGCAACGCACATCCCGGAAGTCCAATCACATTGCGGACAAGTTGAGCAGAGCTATTCTCATGCCTCACGAGTGGTCTCTGAAAGACTCTGTAGTGAGAGAGATTTTTCTCAAGTGGGGTCAGCCTTGCTGCGATCTTTTGCTACTCCCCAAAACAGCAAGTGCAGAGAATACTTCACTCTATTCCCTTTACCAGGCCAACCCAGCAGGGACGCTAGTCCAAGTTTGGCCCGGGACTTCTGTATGCATTTCCTCCTTTCACACTGATCTCATAAGTAATACAGAAATCAATCGCTCAGAAGGCCACAGTGATCCTCATTGCTCCTTACTGGCCTCGGCAAGTGTGGTTCCCCTTTCTGCATCGATTTCTTTTGAGCGACCGTGGAATCTGGACCTAGTTCCAGATCTTTTGATCCATCAGTCGGGTCAGTTTCATCGCTCCCTCCCTCTCTGAACCTCACTGCTTGGTTCCTCCACTTCCAACCGTAGCCAGGCTTCCTCAATTATCTCACTCTGTTAGAGATATTTTGATAGCTTCCCATAAATCTTCCACTCGAAGATTTATTTGAGTAAGTGGAAACGCTTTTCATATTGGGCACAAGGAAAGGACATAGATCCTTTCACCGCTTCCATCCAACTAGTCCTTGATTTTCTTGCTGAACTCTTCCATGCAGGTTCATCTCCATCTACTCTTAAGGTTCAATTGGCAGCTATTTCTAATTTCCATGTGGGTATTTCTGAATCTGCCCTAATGTCCCACAAACTCTGCAAAGCCTTTTTGAAAGGAGTTTTTCTTCTCAGACCTCCTGTAAGAAATCCTCCTTCTCCTTGGGACCTAAATTTAGTTCTTGCTTCTTTGATTCTTTCCCCTTTCGAACCTGCAGCTTCATGTTCCTTAAAGTTATTATCATGGAAAACTCTCTTTCTGGTGGCTATCACATCAGCTAGAAGAATTTCAGAACTTCAAGCACTCAGTTGTCGTTCTCCTTACCTTGTGTTCCATAAGGACAGAGTTTCCTTACGAACTAACCCGTCCTTTTGCCTAAGGTGGTTTCAACATCAAATCTAAACCAATGCATTGACCTCCCTGTCTTTTTCCGGAGTATTCAAATAGGTCTGAACAAAATTACACTGTCTGGATGTTCATCGTCAATTAAGGTACTACTTGGACAGGACGAAACAATTCAGAAAATCTGATCAGCTGTTTGTCTCCTATGCGGAAAGCAGAAAGGGACTTCCAGTTTCAAAGGTATCTTTATCCAGATGGCTAACATCTCTGATTACCCTTGTTTATGAGATTAGACACCAAAACTGCCTAATAAGCCTAAAGCCCATTCCACCAGAGCTTTGGCTACTTCTCTAGCCTTCCAAGACAGACTGCCTATTGACACCATTTGTGCAGCGGCTACTTGGGCTACTCCTCACACTTTTATTTCCCATTATAAGTTGGATTTAGCTTCTAGGCATAGAGCTAATTTTGGTTCCACTATTCTCAGGAGTCTGTTCCGTTAGGCCACCGGGACAAGGTGCTAGGACGGTCCCATCCAGCAAGAATGAAGGCGAGATAGACAACTTAACATATAGAAGTTATGTTCTTACCATAACGTTCCATGTTAGTTGTCTTCTTCTCGCCTTCTTCTTGCGTCCCACCCTCCTTCGCCCTGGCCTGGACAGACCTAGAGGAGTTGTGATCGTGACCTCTCTTTCTACCACCTCTTTCTTAGCTATATGCTATTATGCATATTTCTTGTTTCAGTATGTAGGTCACCCTTCTTCTTCCTGTTGTTAGAGGTGGATTCTGTTTTTTACAGTTATACTGTTTCTGTTATAAGCTGGGGTTAGCTTACAAACGAGATCTGAGGTAACTCTCGCCTAGCATTGTGGGATATAAGGGGAGCCTCGAGCCGGTGGAACCAACTCTCGAGCTTTTAGAGTGGCAGTCGGGCGAGGTCGGCTCCGAACCCATCCAGCAAGAAGAAGGCGAGAAGAAGACAACTAACATGGAACGTTATGGTAAGAACATAACTTCTATTTTTCCCACAGCCTCCTTTTCAGATTCCCGCCAGGAGGCATGTAGAATGAATACGCTCTTTAAATATGGAAAGAAGAAAGAGGAGACTCTCTTCGGAATAGAGAGAGCAGTCAAAGGGGAACAAATCATACCAGAAATAAATGATTTATTTTTCAGTCTTTCTAGTGTTCTATTAACAGAAGATCAAAAACGTTTGTTAAATAAAGGTTTAAATTTTGTACCAGCCATCCCCACACTGTTGAATGAAGTGGTACTTAGTTTGAAATTATTTGGATGTAACATCATGCTTAAAATCATTTTTGGCAAAGACACTAAGTGTACCTCTGATATTTTTCATAAACCAAGTACATTCGTACCACAATACTCTCCAGTCTTTGACACTTTCATACAACTTTTTGAAATGGAAATGACACAATGTCTGAGTTAACAAAGCCATCTTTTCATAATTTATGCAAACGGGAGAGAGAAGCCCTGTGGAGCTTAATGAGTAAAAACAATGTGGTTGTAAGGCCATCTGATAAAGGAGGTGGGTTGGTCTTAATGGACACAGTAGACTGTATTTCAAAAATGAAGTTACTTATGGCTGAAAGTGAAACATATGATGTTCTTCGTGTTTCACTGTTGCAGTCATTTACATTTGGGTAATCTGCTGGCAGGTTGCCCTCAGTCGGCCTGAATTCCAAAGACTTGGGTCCTGCGTCGGTTGCTGTCTCCTCTTCCATGACGTCAGGTCGTCAGGGGTATAAATCAAGCAGCCGACGCTATTTTCTTTAGACTTTCATGCCGCGCGGTGGCCAAAGCAGAAGCATTTTGCAAGTGCCGGTCAGCCGACTACTGAAATATTTGAGTTTGAGTTTCAGAACCGAAGTCTTCACTAAAGCTAAGTACCCCGTTGGGGAAACTTTTTTCTTGCTCCATACCGATGTCAGAAAAAGTTAATAATTATATTACTTGTGGGAAGCAGATACCTGATAAGGATTTCCATTTATACTGTATTCCTTGCCTAGGCCCTGATCACAACATGCCTGGCTGTCTGTTTTGTGCTAGATTTAACCAACGCACTATTAAGCGTCAGTATATTTTTGCCTCAAAGTATTTTGGAAACAGATTTAACTACCCAGAAATGTCATTGGATAGCAATCGGACTACCGGAGTACATAAAAAAATGCATGGAAAAGGACAGAGAGAGACAGTCGAGGTCCAAAACCGAGGGCGAAGCTTCTCCTGAGCCAGTCGCCGGTTCGCCAGTACTCAGTGAGGCACTTTCACAGCCCCTGATACCCACTAATTTAGAGTTGCAGGCCTCTACAGACACCCATGTGGAGTCCGGCATGCCGCGAGATACTCAAAAGTATTGGACCCCCACTGATGTATCTCCCTCGGATGGGTCCAGAGCCGCTGAGCAGGCACTGGCTTCTGAGGGCTTTTCAGGCCTCAACATTTGTATATCAAACCGATGACAGCTGCAAAACCAAAGACAAAAGCATCTTCTAAAACTAAAAAACCGACGCATGAGCCACGTGCACAGGCCTCTATGCCTAAAAAACAAATGATCAAAATGGCTGAATACCTTATTACCTTGATCAGGGATTCCCATCCCCCTCCAGATAAGTGGCCTAGGCACGACACTGATTGAGTCTTCAGATCAGGTTTCTATTTCTTCTGATTCCTCTTCTGATCAGGAATTATCTATACCTCTCTATGAGGATTCTGATGCAGAGGAGTCCATACCATCTGCATCACCTCCTGAGGATTATTCATTTGGAGAAACCTTGCATACTTTGAGGGAGCATTTTCACTGGGAGAGTCAAGATTTCTCAGGATCAAAAAAGAGGCTCAGGGATTTCCTTCTACCTCAGCACAGGCTTTTAGCCATTCCCCCTGATTTAGACATTGTGGATGATGTGTTTTCGGATTCAAGCTTGACCCCTGACTCCTTACCTCTGGCTCCCAGCAAGCCTGACGGATCTTACAAGGTCCCTGACTCTCATAAATTTTTATTTTGAAACCCTGCTGCTGATCCTGAAACTATTTCACAGGGTCCAAAGGAAGTTAAGGCCTCAACAGCAAAAAAAATCCTACTCCCTCTGACAGAGTTTCAAGGGCACTGGTCAGATGGGGAAAAAAGGTTTATACATCTGCAACCTTGGCAATCAGGGCCTTAAACTGTCAATTTCATATGTTTAAGATTAACAACATGTTACAAGTTTGCTGAAACAGAAAATGATGATTTCTGAATGTGCAGAAAATAAAGAATAGCAGGAGTTATTGCATACAGCTGAACAGGTTGGAAAGCATACTGTGCAATGTGGTTTTGACTCCTTAGAGGCCTTCTGCAGGGCAGCAGTTACTGGATCTGTGACTAGGAGCCATGCCTAGCTAAAGGAACAAAATTTGCCTGATCATGTTAAAGCTAAATTGCTAGATGTGCCTTTACAGCATGATACTCTGTTTGGTATTAAGGCAGAAGAGGTTTTAAAGAAAATGGAAGACAAAGCTAAGTCTATGCAAACTGTAAAAGACTTCTTACAAGTGCAGCCACCAAAATTCAGTAGACACTGGCCTACAAAAAAATGGTCCTTTCCTGTGTCTGACAGAGCTCAAAGGTGCAAATCCAGACGCCCTAAGGGTTCCAGATATCAGGCGCAAGATTCATACAGGTCAAAGCAATGTGGCACTTCTACTTCAAAATATGGAGGAGATAAAGCGCAAACCTACAGAAAACCGTCCCAATGACTTTCCTCTGCCAACACCAAGCACATATCTTTTGGCAGCACCTTTAGGGGGAAAATTAGCACTTTTTGCTCAAAATTGGCAGTTAATAACCCAGGACAAGTGGGTACTAAACAATAGTATCACAGGGATACAGATTCCATTTCCACACTCTGCCAGTGGCAAACGATTGGCCAGATCTGTCAAAAAATCAATGGGCAGAGGCACAAATACAGGTTACGTCCCCCATGGATATGGGGTCCATTCAGCCAGTACCAGAACAGGAAAAAGGGCAAGGTTTTTACTCAAGACTGTTCTTGGTACCGAGAAAGGACAAGGCCTGGCTGCCAATACTGGATTTATCAATTGTGAACACATACCTGGACATTCCAAAATTCAAAATGCTGACTTTGCAGCAGCTTCTGCCCATGCTGGGCAAGAATGCTTGGCTGGTGACATTAGACCTAAAAGAGGCATACCTGCATGTCCCAATAAGACAGTCGTGCAGAAGATACCTCAGATTCAAGGCTGGCTTAATGCATTACCAATTCCTTGCACTGCCCTTTGGCTTATCTAATGCACCCAGGGTCTTTACAAAGTGTCTGGCACCAGTAATTGCATTTGGCAGACAAAGAAGTATACAAATATATCCTTACTTGGACGACTGTCTCATTCAAGCAGAGAACAAGGACGTTCTTCAACACCTGGCGTTTGTGAAAAGGTTTTTAACATGCCTAGGGCACACAATACACGAAAAGAAATCACAACTGGTACCCTCTCAAAAGATAACATTCCTGGGTGCAAGCTTGAGTACAACTGCCCAGATGGCTTACCTCACACCAGACAAGCAAAGGCAACTGACTACTTACTTCAAACTGATGGCAGCAAAAACCCAGTTATCTGCAAGACTAATTCTGCAGGCTTTGGTCTTCATGGCATCCTGCATCCTACTGATTCCATATGCAAGACTGCATGTGAGGAAACTTCAATGGTACCTAAAAAGTTTATGGAGTCAACATTCTTAGTCTGGGAACAATGATTCCTCTCATTCCCTGCCTACAACAGGAGTTTCAATGGGGGGCAAAGGCATGTCACCAAAACATGGGATGGGCCTTCACTCTACCCCCTGCCAGCCAAACCTTAACAGACACATTAGATTATGCCTGGGGGGGCCCACATGGCAGGAAGATGCAATCAGGGCATATGGACCCCAAAACAAATGCATCTACATATCAACCAGAAAGAGATGCTAGCTGTTCAGAATGCCCTGACTGCCTTCAAGGACTTCCTTCATCCAGGACAACTATTGATAAAGATGGACAGCACCACGGTCATGTGGTACATAAGCAAGCAGGAAGGCACGCACTCATACCCCCTTTGCAGATTAGCCATGGCACTGTGGGACACAACTTTGACTTACCAAATACATCTTCAAGCTCAATTCCTACCAGGAAAACAAAATATTCTGGCAGATGATTTAAGCAGAAACCTTATGGATCCAAACGAGTGGAAACTATATCCACAAGTCTTCAGCATGATAACAAAGAAATGGGGGAGCCCAGACATAGATCTATTTGCCTCCCCTCAGAATTATCAATTGAAAAGATTCTGCACAAGGACTGATCACAGACAAGCATGGAAAGCGGATGCCCTATCCTTCAGTTGGAAAAACCTATCAGTTTACGCCTTTCCTCCACTGCCTCTTCCCAAAGTCCTCCTAAAAGTCAGACAAGAGAAACCAAAGATGATGCTAATTGCCCCGGACTGGCCCCGCCAATATTGGTACCCAATCCTAAGGAACTTGTCTCAATACCCTGCTTGGACCTTACCTCAAAGACCTCAACTACTGTCCCAGCAAAACAGTCAGATCTTTCACAATCAACTCCAGACACTGAACCTGGCAGCATGGCTGATCATGTAGTTATAAAAACAACACCTCTCAGTAAAGCTGTGATGGATGTCATTTTGGAAGCCAGAAGGCCTAGTACTAGAAAATCTTATACTGATAAATGGAAGGGATTCTGTGCTTGGAATCAAGCACAAGGAACTGATAAAGCAGAACCAAGTATTCCTCATATTACAATACTTAACTGAGATGCTTGACGAAGGCTTATCTTTCACGTCAATTAAAATCCATGCCTCTGCCATTTCGGCTCATTACAATACAGAGCCACCAATCTTTTCTCATCCTTTACTAAAGCAGTATCTTAGAGGAGCCAAAAATTTAAGGCCTCCTGGAAGATCACCAGTACCTGCATGGGACCTCAATTATGTGTTGGAAAAGCTCACCCTGCCTCCATTTGAACCAGCTGCTACTGCTGATATAAAGTTCTTATGGAAAACAGCTCTGCTGCTAGGAAAACAGCTCTGCTGCTAGCAATTACTTCAGCACGAAGAGTCTCAGAGCTACAGGCCCTCATGGCTGTGGAGCCTTTTATCATATTTTACCCAGACAGGGGGTGTCTGAGGACAAATCCAACATTTATGCTTAAGGTGGTTTCCAGTATGGCTCTTAACCAAACTATTAATCTGCTAACCTTTTATCCATATCCGCAGAACAAGGGGGAGAGAATTCTGCATTCTTTGGACGTACACAGACAGTTAAGATTCTACTTGAGCAGGACTGAAGCTCTAAGAAAAACTGAGCAATTACTAGTGACACATGCTGCAGGATCAGAAGGAAAGGCTATTTCAAAGCAGACTATTTCAATGTGGATAAGCCACTGCATCCATTTCTGCTACTTATACCATGGTAAGCCTGTGCCCAAGGGCATTAGGTCTCATTCTACCAGAGCTGCAGCTACTTCAGCAGCCTTTCTCAGAGGAGTACCAACCAAAGACATTCTAGAGGCTGCTACTTGGAGTTCTGTTCACACCCTTACAAAGCATTGCCATTTGCCTCTCTACTCTAAGTCCAGGGCAGGCTTTGCCACTGCAGTTCTGCAGGGCCTTATAGCCACACCTAATGCTGTTTAGCTCCAGCCTCCCAACCATAGCTTTGGGATTCTACCCAAATGTAATGACTGCAACAGTGAAACACGAAGAACATAGTACAGTTGTGTACACTTACCATAAATATAGATGTTCAAGTGTATTCACTGTTGCAGTCCAGGTTACCTGCCCGCCATCCCCCTTTCATTCTGTAGTTTATCTTTCCTTCTCTATCTTCTACAACCTATGTGGTGTATTTGCTTGTAGATGAATGTAAAGTTTATATTGATGCATGTGTGTATAT
This sequence comes from Protopterus annectens, assembly GCF_019279795.1. Lineage (NCBI taxonomy): Eukaryota > Metazoa > Chordata > Ceratodontiformes > Protopteridae > Protopterus > Protopterus annectens. The sequence continues at coordinate 425,773,227 of NC_056750.1, forward strand.
ATATATATATATATATATATATATATATATATATATATATATATATATATATATATATATTTTTTTTGCTACCTTTTTGGGGGCACCTGACATCTGTGGCAAGAAAAACTGAAGAAAATGGCGTTGGCTGCTTGTTTTATACTCCTGACTTCATGGAAGAGGAGACCGCAACCGACGCAGCACCCAAAACTTTGGAATTCAGGCCAACTGAGGGCAACCTGCCAACAGATTACCCAAATGTAATGACTGCAACAGTGAATACATTCGAACATCTACATTTATGGTAAGTGTACACAACTGTACTTTATTAGTAAAGTCTTTGTCAATGTAATGATCAGCAAAGTAAAAGCAAAGTTAATAGAAATGCTTCGTAACAATCGTGTTACTAACACTTTATATGACTATTTCATGCTTGAAATTCCCATTGTTCCTGTGTTAAGCAGGCTTCCAAAAGTTCATAAAGGTATAAATAATCCACCCTTAAGACCGATTTTATCAGGCAATAGATGGCTCATGAAGCCACTCTCATTGTATATTGAACGTCAACTTAAACCAGTGCTTACAGAAGCCAATTCTATTAAGAATACCAAGCAGTTTCTACACTTACTATCAAAATATATGGTGAAAAAGGTAGTTACTTCATCTTATTTTATGGTGACACTTGATGTTAAAAACCTTCTCACTGCTATACCTAATAAAGAAAGAGTAGAGCATGTGAAGCATTTTCTACAAGTCTGTACCTGGTTTGAAGAGCGAAGATTGATCTGATGTGTGATCTTTTGGATGTCATACTCAACAATAATGTTTTTTATGTTTGATAACAGCTATTGGCAAAAATGGGGTGTGGCCATGGGCACACCCTGTGCAAATAGTTAAGCAAATCTGATATCTGACAGGGAAAATAGATTTGTATTGAACTCTGCTAACTTATATTCTCCAGTGATAGCATTTTATGCTCGTTTTGTGGATATCCTTCTTATTTGGGATGACCACTTAGGCTATTAGAGTTTGTCATATTTGCTTACAACCACTCAGTTTTTGGAATTTACTCTACATTATTTTCTTACCACTATAGACTTTTTGGATGTGACACTTCACAAAGAAGACAACGAAAACATCAGCACTAGATGTATATAGAAAGCCATGTAGATAGAATAATTTCTTATGTAGAAACAGCTTGCACCAATGGCATGTTTATTTTAATGTTATCATGAACCAGATGTGTATAATTTCGAGAATATCTGCTAAAGATGATGAATTTTTTTATGCTACCGAATAAAGGTGTATAGAATTGACACAATGTGGATATAAGCAACAAGAAATTAAGAAAGTCCTGAATAAAGTTGATTGTGTTAGAACAACTAAGGCTCGACCGTATTTTCTGCATAATGAAGATCTCGCGTCCTGTGTTGATGAAAGGAATATTTATGCAGGAGTCTGTGGAAGTAATGACACTAAACCTATAGGGTTGTTTTAACTTATTCAAGTGACGCCAAATATATTTGTGACATTATTAGAAGAAATTGGAAAATAGTATCTGCTAACCCTACTTTGAAAGATAATAGTAGATGTGCAACCATCATTTGGATTTAAAAGAAAGAAGAACCTTAAACAGCTGTTAAGTTTCCTAAGAGTAATATTTTGAGAATCAGCAAACAAGGGACTTATCCATGTAAGAGATGTTCTTGGTGCATATAAATTAACAGCAGGAATGAGTTTTTACATCCATTTTTTGGCACTCGACATTCTTGTCAACAATATGCAGATTGCGGTACCAAATATATAGTGTACATTGCCACTTGTGTTTCCTGCGCATGCAACTATGTGGGGAAAACAGACCAGCAGTTTAGAGAACGGATTTGGAAACTTATTAGTGATGTTAAATTAAAAGATGTCAAGAATCTGGTCTATAAGAATTTAGCGGAAAATGTATCCCATTCATTCCAGTTTATGGCTTTGTACGTACTTTCTAACAATCCATGCGGAGGTGATTATTAAGCTACAAACTGAAACTTGTGAAGTGAATTGGATTGCAACCTTTCAAGTGTATATACATCCAGGGCTGAATGCCAGTGTATCATTACAACCAGCCCTTAAAGGAAGAAGATTGAAATAGAAAGTCTAACTTGCCATTATGAAGGTGCATTTGTTTAAAACTTATGATTGGCTGATTTTCATGTTTGGTAGATTTGATTTGTTACTACAGAAAGGAGTGTCTGGTCAAGGATTTTTGGTTGGATATCTTTATGTTGTAGAGAGGACGTTATATATTTTTATCAACGTCAATGTAAATGTTTTATTTATGGTTTTATGATTATTATCAACATCAATGTACGTGTCTTACTTAATTTGTGGTTTGGTGATTATCTCATACTTCACGAGCAGGGAATATTGTGTTGTAAACTGAAAGCTGGAGATGAATTGTATATAAAAGCACGCAGCAGAGGATGTATTAACTTAGGATTATGCAAGCACTTTCGACAATCTGCAGTGAAGATGTGCTGGATCGCAGCTTCGACAATCAGCAGTGAAGATATGCTGGATCGCAGCTTCTCAAGCTTACATCTATATAGAACTGAAACTGTTATAATTGCTTCTTAAAGGACGGATACTGAAACAGAGAATCTGACTTGCCATTATGGGTATGCCTGATTTAAAGACTTTTGATTGGATGCCCGTTATATACATAAAAGGCTTTGAGTACACTGGATGGTGGATTTGAAAATGTGTTTTATTCGTTTTTCTAAGGGTGTATTTTTCAAAGACTCCACTTAATTGTCTTTATATAATGGTGAATGCAACATCCTGTAAGTGGTTTCAATGAACTTCGAAGAAAATATATCATGTATTGACAGCTGAAATTCAGGACACAGCCTTTTAAGCTTTGCTTAGGTTTTTCTTAGTCATTATTATATGTGATGGAAACTGAAATGGATAATCTGAGTTGATGCCACAGAGGTTTTTATTTAGAACTCTCCGATTTGACATTTTTAAAGGATTTGATTCGTTATTATAAAGGTGTGTCTTCATTCAGACACCTGATTGGTCTTTTTTACGTATATAAAGCTTATGAGCGCTGAAAATGGTAGATCTGAAGCAGGGCTTGGTGTAGTCCGAAAGAGTTCATCTTGTTTTTATTTTTACTTTATTTCTATTGAAACGTTTTATTAAAGAATTTTCAACTATATGCTCCTGATTCCTGCTGTGGTCGCTACAATTTTGGGTTTACTTTACCTGGTTTTACTCTGTAGTGACTCTTTGGCTGCCATCTCCCTTATGTTTGGATATTTACTTATTTTCAAGACACTGACATCATGTCTTACCTTAGAATAAACATTTAAAATTATTTACATCTTCAAAAAATGAAGTTTAAACCCCCAGATAGGAACAGTTGCCCCAAATTGACAGCTCCACCCATAGACATTACCTAACCTATAATTGAGGGTTACCCATGCTAAAGCACATGTTAAAGCATGTGCTCTCACTTACACTGATTGGTGGCTGTTTTGTTATCTCTGTACTCCTCTCAGATGTGAAAAACAGCTTATATGCTTTCAAAAAACGTTAGCTTTTGGCCTTACGAAAAGGTGCGCACTAGCTGTCTTTAAATAAAACTAAGTTATACATTGCTCTATTAAGTACATTAAAGTATTAAGGTTGCTAGGCAAGCTGATCTCACTTACTCACTCACCATAATTTCAAAATTTATTTTTTACTGAATTGATTGCTGTTGTACCTTAAAATTTTGCATCTTGTCAGCACAAAATGTTCTGAAGTCTCCAGATTAATTCATTGCGCCTGTAGATAACTAATTTCCATGGAAACATAGGTAGCAGTGAGAAGAAAATACTGCTTACAACTCTGCAAATACATGAAAGAATCAGTCAAGTTTCACTCCAAACAGAATGTACAACTGACTTGAGCTACAGACGACTTGATTTCCACTGATCATTTGCAGAAGGAAAAAACAAGATATTATGTATGCAAGAAGCTTGGCACTTTTCATTTCTTTCATCCTTTTTGTCTTACTTTCTCCAGCCTACTTGCATACAGAAAATGCTTGTTAAGTTAAGCATTGGCATTGATCCAGGCATTCACCTGTACAAACATAAGAGGAAACCAGAATAATACAAAAAATGCCCAATAAGCACCAGGTACTTCCACAGAAAACAGAAACGTATATGAAAGTCCAAAAAACGCTGTTGAGGCAGGTTAAGGTAGGCTCCAGAGTATAAAAATCAAAACGTCTCCCAACTTGATAAAACCAGTACTGTCTTTATTGCAACACAAAGGACAGTACTGGTTTTATCAAGTTGGGAGACATTTTGATTTTTATACTCTGGAGCCTACCTTAGCCTGCCTCAACAGCGTTTTTTGGACTTTCATATAAGAGGAAACCATCTCAACTTTGCAGATAATGTGCTGTGTACACTTTTTTTATACCCCACACCAACCCCAGCAACCCAAGATTACAGCACATTAATGTAAACTTGCTTTTCTCTTGCCTTTTGTTCTTTTTACATTATAAAGCTTATATTTCTTACAACTAAAAAAATACTTGTTAACTTTAATACTTTTATCACATACAATAGTCACTGAAAAAGCTCATCCCACCCCAGAATTTAAAATGCCCGACTATATACAGCACATAAGTGATGTAATATCAAATGTGCTGTTTATATAATGAAATGATCTGAAGTAGTTTACTTCATTTGAACTTCAACCTGTGAGTACCGGATCCATAATGGATCTGAGCCAGCAACTTCACAAGCATCTGGTCTGAGCTCCAAGCTCCTTCCTTTACACATAATATACCACCACTACCTTCCAACCACCAGATTTCATTTGCCACAGCTTCCAACGCATCGTGATTCTTGAGCTCCAAGTTGAGTAGATCTTTTTCAAAGTTGTTAGTGTTTTTTGTTTGTGTGCTGGTAGTATAGGATGTTCATCGTGTTTCACTGTTGCAGTCATTACTCTTGGGTTATCCTGCTGGCAGGCTACCCGCAGTCTGCCTGAAATTCCAAAGTCTTGGTCCGGCATAGATTGCTGTCGCCACTTCCCTGACGTCAGTGCGCCAGGGGTATAAAAGATGCAGCCGACACCATTTTCTTCAGTCTTTCTTGCCGTGCGGCGCCCGAAGCAAAAGCAGTTCGCAAGTGCCGGTCGGCCGACTCCTGAGAGTTTCAAAATCGAATTTCAGATCCAAAGTCTTCATTAAAGCTAAGTACCCCATTGGGAAACTTTTTTTCTTGCTCCAGACCAATGTCAGAAAAAGTTAACAATTGTATTTCTTCTGAGAAGCAAATACCTCATAAGGATTTTCACTCTTACTGTATTCCTTGCCTAGGATCTGATCAAGACATTGCTAGCTGTCGGTTTTGTGCTAGATTTAACCAACGCACTGTTAAGCATTGGTACGATTTTGCCTTTCATTACTTTGGCCGAAGATTTAATTATATAATGCCGTCGGAACAGCCGACCGGAGTTTATAAAAAGCGCAAGGAAAAGGACAGGCATCCGAGGTCCAAAACAGACGACGAGGCCCCCACTAGGCCAGCCGCCGGTTCTCAGTGAGGCGCTTTCGCAGCCCCTGACGCCCACTGCCATAGGCCGCTACCGACTCCCACGTGGAGCTGACTAGGCCTCTGGATACTCAAGGTATTGGACCCTTGGAAACTATTCCCTCAGATGGGTCCGGAGCCGCTGAGCAGGCATCTGCTTCTGAGGGTGTTTTCAGACCTACACAATTATATGTCAAGCCTACCTCAACTTCAAAGACTAAAACAGCTCTAAAGACAAAGAAACAAGTACTGCATTTTCCTGGACAGACTTCCATGCCTAAGAAACAGATGCTTAAAATGGCCGAAGACCTAATTACTTTGATCAGGGGTTCCCATCCCCCTCCTGATAAGAGGCCTAGGCGAGGGACAGAATATGACTCTTCTGATCAGGTTTCAATTTCCTCTGACTCCTCTTCTGAACAGGGATACTCTTTTCCTCCTTATGAGGATTCTGATGATGAAGAATCTTTTCCTTCAGCCTCTCCTCCTGAGGATTATTCTTTTGGGGAAACCTTGCATACCATGAGGGAGCATTTTCACTGGGAGAGCCAAGATTTTTCAGAATCTAAGAAAAGGCTCCGAGATCTTCTTTTACTACCTCAACACAGACCCCTTGCTAGTCCACCTGTTCTAGACATTGTAGATGTATTTTCAGAGTCCGGCCTGTCTCCTGACTCTTTACTCCCTGCACCTGCTAAGCCAGACAGATACTACAGGGTTCCATACTCTCATACATTTCTGTATAAAAACCCTACTGCTGACCTAGAAACTATATCTCAGGGTCCCAAAGGGGTCAAGGCTTCCACTGCAAAAAAACCTGTCCCCTCTGATAGGGATTCTAGGGCACTGGACAGATGGGGGAAAAAAGTTTACACTTCTGCTACCTTGGCTGTAGGGGCTTTAAATTGTCAGCTTCATATACTTAAATATCAGCAATACTTAATGTCACTGCTTAAACAGAAAATGTTGACAAATTCTGAAAGTTCTGATAACAAGGAAATGCAGGATTTATTGCATGCAGCTGAACAAGTGGGAAAGCATACTTTGCAATGTGGTTTTGTTTCACTGGAGGCCTCTTGCAGGGCCGCAGTTACGGGTTCTGTCATTAGAAGGCATGCTTGGTTAAAGGAACAGAATCTGCCTGGTCATGTTAAAGCAAAATTTTTGGATGCTCCATTATAGCATGATACTTTGTTTGGTGTTAAAGCAGAAGAGGTGTTGAAGAAAATGGAGGATAAAGCGAAATCCATGCAGACAGTTAAGGATTTCCTACAGGTACAGCCACCCAGATGTAGCAGGAACTGGCCTACAACGAATTGGTCCTTTCCAGTGTCAGACAGGCCACAAAGAGGCAAATACTGATGCCCCAGAGGCAGATCCCAGCCCCAAGGCTCATACAGGCCTAAACAATGGGGTGCTTCTACCTCCAAAAGTGGAGAGGACAAATCACAACCATATAGGAAACAGTCCCAGTGACTTTTCTCTGCCAGAACCAAGCACTTACCTTTTGGCAGCCCCCTTGGGGGAAAACTAGCGCTTTTCTCACCAAATTGGCACATGGTTACCCAGGACAAATGGGTCTTGAACATAGCATCTCAGGGCTACAGGTTCCACTTTCACACCCTGCCAAGAGCAAAAGGTATGCCAGACCTGCCACACAATCAATGGACAAGAGGCACAAAAGCAAGTTTCATCCCTCATGGACATGAGGCCCATTCAGCAAGTACCACAACAAGAGCAGGGACAAGGATTTTACTCGAGACTTTTCCTGGTGCCCAGAAAGGACAAAGCCTGGAGACCAATACTGGACCTGCCTATTCTAAACACATTTCTGAACGTTCCAAAATTCAAAATGTTGACTCTGCAGCAGCTACTGTCCATGCTAGACAAGAAGGCTTGGCTCGTTACTTTGGACCTAAAAGAGGCATACCTGCATCTCCCAATCGGACAATCTTGCAGAAGATACCTCAGATTCATAGCTGGCTCAATGCACTACCAATTCTCTGCACTGCCCTTTGGCTTATCTACTGCGCCCAGGGTCTTCACCAAATGCCTGGCACCAATAATTGCATTTTGCAGACAAAGAGGAATTCAAATATATCCTTACTTGGACAACTGCCTTATCCAAGCAGAGAACAAAGACATTCTACTACAGCATCTGGCATTTGTAAAAAGATTACTAATTTGCCTAGGGTACACAGTAAACGAAAAGAAATCAAAACTAGTACCCTCTCAAGAGATAATATTCCTGGGTGCAAGCTTAAACACAACTGCCCAGATGGCTTATCTCACGCCAGACAAAGACAACGGACTTCTTACTTCAAAATGTTGGCAACAAAGACCCAGTTATCTGCAAGAAAGATTCTGCAGGCTTTGGGCTTCATGGCATCCTGCATTCTGCTAATTCCATATGTCAGACTGCATATGAGGAAACTACAATGGTATCTAAAAAGTGTTTGGACTCAACATTGCCACAGCCTGGAAACATTAATTACCCTCATTCCCTGCCTGCAACAGGAGTTTCAATGGTGGGCACAGGCCTGCTACCACAGCAAGGGACAGCCATTCACTTTACCCACAGCCAGGCAGACACTAGCAACGGATGCATCAGATTATGCCTGGGGGGCCCACATGGCAGGAAAATGTATTCAGGGCACATGGGCCGCAAGCCAGATACATCTTCATATCAATCAAAAAGAGATGCTAGCTGTTCAGAGTGCCCTGACAGCTTTCAAGGATCTACTTCATCCAGGGCAACTACTAAGAAAGACTAACATACTACAGTCATGTGGTACATAAACAAGCAGGGAGGCACACATTCCTACCCCCCCTGCAGACAAGCCATGACTTTGTGGGACACAGCATTGACTTATCAAGTTCACCTGGAAGCACAATTCCTGCCAGGAAATATAAATACTCTGGCAGACGAACTAAGCAGAAACCTCATGGATCCCCATGAGTGGAAAGTGGATCCACAAATCCTCAGCATGATAACAAGGAAATGGGGATGCCCAGACATAGATCTATTTGCCTCCCCTCGCAACTGCCAACTACTGAAATTCTGCACAAGGATTTAACACAAGCAAGCATGGAAAGTGGATGCCCTATCCTTCAGCTGGAAAAAACTAACCGTATATACCTTTCCTCCACTGCCTCTCCTCCCCAAGGTACTCCTAAAGGTCAGACAAGAGAAGCTAAAAATGATATTGATTGCCCCAGACTGGCCACACCAGCACTGGTACCCAATCCTAAAGAACTTGTCTCGAGGACCAGCCTGGACATAGCCTCAAACTTCTCACTTACTGAGCCAACAAAACAATCAGATCCTGCACAGCCACATCAGTACCTTAAATCTGGCAGCATAGCTGATAATGTAGCCATTCAGAACACTCCACTCTCCAAAGCTGTAATGGATGTTATCTTGGAGGCCAGGAGGCCCAGTACCAGAAAATCTTATGCAGAAAAATGGAAGAGATTCTGTGCTTGGAACCAGGAACAAGGAAATTGACACATTTGTACCAAATATTCCTCAGATTTTACAATATTTAACTGAGATGCTGGACAAAGGCCTATCCTTTTCATCAATTAAGATTCATGCCTCTGCCATTTCAGCCCATTACAATACAGAACCACCTATCTTTTCTCATCCTTTAATAAGACAGTACCTCAGCGGGGCCAAAAGCATAAGACCCTTAAGGAGCACTAATACCTGCATGGGACCTAAGTTATGTCTTGGAGAAACTCACACTGCCACCTTTTGAGCCAGCCTCAACAGCGGATATTAAATTCTTATCCTGGAAAACAGCTCTCCTGCTAGCATTAACCTCTGCAAGATGAGTCTCTGAGTTACAGGCACTCATGGCTGTGGAACATTTTATCATTTTCCATCCAGACAGGGTTTCTCCGAGGACGAACCCTACATTTATGCCTAAGGTGGTGTCCAGTGTGGCTCTTAACCAAACCATTCACTTGCCTACCTTTTATCCAAACCCACAGAACAAGGGTGAGAGACTTCTGCATTCTTTGGACATACACAGACAGCTACGCTTCTACTTGGACAGAACTAAAGCTTTCAGAAAGACTGAGCAACGTTTAGTGGCATATGCTGCAGGATCACAAGGAAAGGCTATCTCAAACAGACTATTTCAAAATGGATAGGCCATTGCATTTGTTTCTGCTACTCACAGCATGGCAAATCAGTGCCTAAGGGCATTAGGCCGCATTCTACCAGAGCAGTAGCCACTTCAGCAGCCTTCCTCAGAGGAGTACCAACCAAAGACATCTTAGAGGCTGCAACTTGGAGTTCAGTGCACACTTTTACAAAGCACTACCACTTACCTCTCTACTCTAAATCCAGAGCAGCCTTTGCCACTGCAGTTCTGCAGGGCCTCATAGCCTCTCCTAATCCTATTTAGCCCAGCCACCCATCCTCAGCTTTGGGATTCAACCCAAGAGTATTGACTTGCAACAGTGAGACATGATGAACATAGTACAGTTGTGTACCTACCATAAATGTAGATGTTCGATTGTATTCTCTGTTGCAGTCCAGGTTACCCTCCCACCATCCCCCTTTCGTTTGCTGGGTCTTACCTGTACGTCTCTAGTCTATACAACCTGTGTGGTGTATTTGCTTGTAGATGAAGGAAATGTTTACCTTAGTGCATGCATGTTTTTTTGGTATAATCTATTTAGCCTACCCTTTTGGGGGCACCTGACATCTGGGGCAAGAAAAACTGAAGAAAGTGGCATCGGCTGCATCTATTGTACCCCTGGCGCACTGATGTCAGGGAAGAGGTGACAGCAACCTACGCCGGACCAAGACTTTGGAATTCAGGCCGACTGCGGGTAGCCTGCCAGCAGGATAACCCAAGAGTAATGACTGCAACAGTGAATACACTCTAACATTTACATTTATGGTAGGTACACAACTGTACTTTTCCTCTCTTCCTCCCCTTTGCTGGTGCTTTGAGTTTAGGTTTTGTTGTCTTAGTTTGAGGTAGTTTGCAGTAGTTAGTCTTCCCCTCCCCCCTCAGCCTTCTGTGTGTGTGGTGAGTGTAGTGTCGCTCTTAAAAGTTTGATGTTCATCGTGTTTCACTGTTGGAGTCATTACTCTTGGGTTATCCTGCTGGCAGGCTACCCACAGTCGGCCTGAATTCCAAAGTCCTGGTCCGGTGTCGGTTGCTGTCGCCTCTTCCCTGACGTCAGCGTGCCAGGGGTATAAAAGATGCAGCCGACGCCATTTTCTTCAGTCTTTCTTGCTGCGCGGTGCCCGAAGCAAAAGCAGTTCGCAAGTGCCGGTCGGCTGACTCCTGAGATTTTCGAAATTGAATTTCAGATCCGAAGTCTTCAATAAAGCTAAGTACCCTGTTGGGGAAACATTTTTTCTTGCTCCAGACCGATGTCAGAAAAAGTTAACAATTGTATTTCTTGTGGGAAGCAAATACCTCATAAGGATTTTCATCCTTACTGTATTCCTTGCCTAGGCCCTGACCACAACGTAGCTAGTTGTTGGTTTTGTGCTAGATTTAACCAACGCACAATAAAGCGTCGGTACGACTTTGCTTTCCATTACTTTGGCCGAAGGTTTAACTATATAATGCCGTCGGAACAACCGACGACCAGAATTCATAAAAAGCACAAGGATAAAGAAAAGGACAGGCATCCGAGGTCCAAAACCGTTGACGATGCCTCTTCTAGGCCAGTCGCCGGTGCTCAGTGAGGCACTTTCGCAGCCCCTGATTCCCGCTACCTCAGAGCCACAGGTCGCTTCCGACTCCCACGTGGAGACAGCTAGGCCTCTGGATACTCAAGGTATTGGCCCTTCGGAAACTAATCCCTCAGATGAGTCCGGAGCTGCTGAGCAGGCATTGGCTTCTGAGGGTGTCTTCAGACCTACGCAACTTTATATCAAGCCTACTTCAGCATCCAAGACAAAGTCTAAAACCGTTTTAAAGACAAGGAAACAAGCACAGCATTCTCCAGGACAGACTTCTATGCCTAAGAAACAGATGCTCAAAATGGCCTAAGACCTAATTACTTTGATCAGGGGTTCCCATCTCCCTCCTGATAAGAGGCCTAGGCAAGATACTGAATATGATTCCTCTGATCAGGTTTCGATTTCTTCTGATTCCTATTCAGAACAGGGATACTATATTCCTCCCTATGAGGATTCTGATGCTGAAGATTCTATTCCTTCAGCCTCTCCTCCTGAGGATTATTCCTTTGGGGAAACCCTGCATACCATGACAGAGCATTTCCACTGGGAGAGCCAAGATTATTCAGATTCTAAGAAAAGGCTTAGAGACTTTGTTTTACTATCTCAGCACAGACCTCTTGCAATTCCTCCTGTTTTAGACATAGTAGATGATGTATTTTCAGAGTCCGACCTGTCTCCAGATTCATTACCTCCTCACCTGTTAAGCCGGATAGATACTACAGGGTCCCAGATTCCCATAAATTTCTATATAAAAACCCTGCTGTGGACCCAGAAACTGTCTCACAGGGTCCCAAAGGGGTGAAGGCTGCTACTGCTAAAAACCCTGTCCCCTCAGATAGAGATTCTAGGGCTCTGGACAGATGGGGGAAGAAAGTCTACACTTCTGCTACCTTGGCTGTAAGGGCTTTAAATTGTCAATTTCACATGCTCAAATGTCAGCAATATTTAATGTCTTTGTTAAAACAAAAAATGTTGACAAATTCTGAATGTTCTGAGAACAAAGATTTGCAGGATTTATTGCATGCAGCTGAACAAGTGGGAAAACATACTTTGCAATGTGGCTATGATTCACTGGAGGCCTCATGCAGGGCCGCTGATGTCCTTCAAGGATGCATCTGCAGTCATAACAAATGGGTTGTCCTGTCGTCAGGCAGCCCTTCGGTCGGCCGGATTCCAAAGTCTGGGTCCGGCTTCGGCTGATGTCGCACTTCACCCGACGTCATCTCTGCTGGTCTTCGGGTATAAAGGCATCAGCCGACGCCATTTTCCTCAGTCTTTCTTGCCGCGCGGCGCCCGAAGCAGAGGCTGTTCGCAAGTGCCGGTCGGTCAGATCCAGAGATTACTACTACTGAATACTACTTCGAAGACTTCTAAAAAGCTAAGTACCCCGTTGGGGACTCTTTCTTGCCTCAGCCTATGTCAGAAAAAGTGAATAACTGTTTAACTTGTGGGAAACAAATACCTCATAAAGATTTCCACTCTTACTGCCTGCCTTGCTTAGGCCCAGACCACGACGTAGCAGCCTGTTCGGCCTGTGCTTCCTTCAACCGATGAACGCTTAGGCGTCGGTCGGAGTTTGCTGAACAGTTTTTCGGCTCAGATTTTGCGTACATTATGCCGTCGGATCCTCCGACTACCCAAATTGTTAAAAAACGCAAAGAAAAAGACCGACACTCGCGGTCTGCGGTTTCGGCCGAAACCACGGTTAAGCAAGCCGCAAGTGTCTCGGTTTCGGCCGAAACCAAGAAAACCGGTCAATCTTCAGCCGAATCCATGACTACTACTGAGGCTCCTGCTACCTTAGTTGAATCGGCCTCAGAAGTTTTGCCTACTACTGTGGTTCCTAGTGATTTATCAGACACCATTCCTTTGGATGTCTCTACCCCAGCACGTGGTGCTGCTAGGCCTCCTGCAGCCATGTCTATTAAGGCCTTTGCCAGGGCTAAAGCAGCCAAAACTGTTAAATCAGTGCCTGCTAAGCCCCCCTCACACAGGCCCACTTCTAGTTCACAAATGCTTACTCTGGCAGAGGATTTAATATCCTTAATTAGGGGATCCCAATCTCAGCCAGACAGGGCCTCTCAGCCCCCAGAAAAGAGACCTAGAGCAGAGCCCCCCGAGCCAGTGTCCTCTGATGATTCTTCGGATGACTCAGACATTACAGATCAGCCAGAGGCTCACTTTTCTACTTATGAAGATTCCGATGCTGAAGAATCCATTCCATCTGCCTCTCCACCAGAGGAATTTTCCTTTGGGGAAACCTTACATGCCATGAGAGAACAATTCCAATGGCAGGGACAAGATTTCTCAGATTCAAGAAAAAGGCTTAGGACATTTCTGCACTTACCACAACATAGGCCCTTAGCTATACCTCCAGTACTGCCTGTTGTGGATGATGCATTTAATGATGTTTGCACTGCTCCTGATACTTTACCTCCAGCCCCTGCCAAACCTGATAGATTTTACAGGGTGCCAGACACTCATCACCACCTATACAAGGCCCCACTTGCAGATCCTGAGACTATATCCCAGGGGCCTAAGGCAGTAGCCTCGACCTCAGCAAAAAACCCTATTCCTTCTGAAAGGGAATCCAGGTCCTTAGAGAGATGGGGGAAAAAAGTTTACACCTCCGCTACTCTCTCAGCTAGAGCTTTAAACTGTCAGTTTCATATGATCCAATACCAAGAGTTTATGCTTGATCAGTTAACTAAGAAGCTGTCCACTGATGACTCCTTAGATAAGAAATATGTTTTAGAAATGGTGAATAACATTCAGCAGGTTAGTAACCATTCTTTAAAATGTGGCTATGATGCACTGGAGGCTTCATTTAGATCAGCCATGACTGGCACAGTGATAAGAAGGCATGCATGGTTGAAAGAACAGGTCTTGCCGGATCATGTTAAAGCAAAGCTGTTAGTTGCTCCTATGGATAAGGCCAGTCTATTTGGTACACCTGCTCAGCAAGTAATGAAGAAAATGGAAGAGAAGGCAAAATCTGTACAAACAGTTAAGGATTTCTTACAGGTTCAGCCCCCAAGGTTTAGCAGGAACTGGCCTGCCAAAAATTGGTCCTTTACAGACTCCTCAAAATCTCAGAGGCAGGAATAGACGCTCTAGAGGCAGAAATCAATCCAGAGGAGGTGCCTACAGAGGACGACAGTGGCAAGGCAATAACCGAGGCACAGACACAACCACTGCCACTGCAACAGGACAATCACAGTGACTTGGCTCTGACACCGCCTACCAGGGAGCAAATAACAGCACCTTTAGGCGGAAAGTTAGCCTTATTTTCGAAAAATTTGCACTATATCACAAAAGACAAGTGGATTTTGCAAACCATAGACCAAGGCTACAGGTTCCACTTCCACACCTTACCAGTAAAAAGAGGAATGCCAAACCTACCTCCAAATCAAAAAACAGAAGCTCTAAAGCAGATAGCGCAATTAACAAAGATAAGAGCTGTGGAAAGAGTACCAATAACAGAACAGGGCAAAGGATTCTACTCCAGACTCTTCCTAGTACCAAGAAAAGAGAAAAGTTGGAGACCTATTCTCGACCTGTCTGCCTTAAACACATACATCATTGTCCCAAAATTCAAAATGCTGACCCTTCAGCAACTTCTTCCCATGCTGGGCAAGGAGTGTTGGCTGGTAACTCTAGATCTCAAGGAGGCATACCTGCACGTCCCCATACGACCAAATTGCAGAAGATACTTCAGATTTCTTGCAGGATCAGAGCATTATCAATTCTCAGCATTGCCCTTTGGCTTATCTACTGTGCCCAGAGTATTCACAAAATGCCTGGCATCAGTAATCGCTCACTGCAGGCTACAGGGAATCCAAATTTATCCATACCTGGACGACTGCCTGTTACAAGCGGACAACAAAAGCAAGCTGACAACAGATTTACAAAGAGTCATTTGCTTACTACAAGCCCTGGGATACACAGTCAATTTACAAAAGTCAAGACTGATACCATCCCAAACAAGAACATTCTTGGGTGCGGAATTGGACACAGTAAAACAAATGGCATTCCTAACTGCAGAAAAACAAAAACTCCCTCTACTTCTTGGCATTAACAAAGCAGAACAAACTAACAGCAAGAAAAGTACTGCAGGCCTTGGGCTTCATGGCATCCTGCATAATCTTGGTCCCACATGCCAGACTGCATATGAGAAAGCTACAGTGGTACCTAAAGAATTTATGGTCTCAACACAGGCACAGCTTAGAAACCGAAATCCCACTAATACCATGCCTGAAACAGGAGTTCCTATGGTGGGCTCAAGCATGCCAGTCAAACCCAGGCTTGCCCTTCCACAATTTTCAAGCAAGCCAAACCATCACAACGGACACCTCAGACCTAGGCTGGGGGGTGCACATGTTGGACAAATGCATACAAGGATTGTGGACTCCAGACCAGCTGCACCTGCACATAAACCAAAAAGAAATGCTGGCAGTAAAACTAGCAATCCAGAAATTCAGACCATTCCTCAAAGAAGGCCATTTAATAAGGACAGACAACACCACAGTCATGTGGTACATCAACAAACAGGGAGGCACTCATTCATACCCCCTATGCAGAATGACTCTGGACCTTTGGAATATGGCTCTGAGCTACAACATCCAGTTACAGGCAATATTTGTGCCGGGAAAAGAAAACACCCTAGCAGACATGTTAAGCAGAACCACCTCGGATGCTCACGAATGGATGCTACACCCGGACATCTTCAAGGCCATCACAAAGAAATGGGGAATGCCACAAATAGACCTATTCGCAACCCCACTCAATCACCAGCTCAAAAAATTCTGCACAAGGACATACCACCCTCTTGCATGGAAGGTGGACTCTATCCTTCAGTTGGAAAGGCCTGACAGCATATGCATTTCCACCTCTCTCTTTGATGCACAAGGTACTACTGAAAATCAGAGGAACGCCCAAGGATAATCCTGATAGCTCCGAATTGGCCAAGACAACACTGGTATCCATTGCTGAGGAGCATGTCTCAGGAGAGAATGTGGTCAATACCCCTGATGCCCTTGATGTTAACTCAGAACAACTACAACATCATGCACCCAAACCTAAAAACCTTGCAACTGACTGCCTGGAACATCACATAGCAGCAACTAACCCAGACCTATCTCAAAGGGTTAAAGACATTATCCTTGAAGCCCGCAGACCTTCAACAAGAAGGAACTATGCAGGAAAATGGAAAAGATTTGTCATTTGGAGTACTGAAAGAGGAAAAGATGTGTCGAACATAGATATTGCTAACATCCTGGAGTACTTGGCAGAGCTTCTACATACAGGCCTGTCCTATTCCTCCATCAAGATACATGCATCAGCTATTTCAGCAGAATACAGCTTGATCCACCTGTCTTTTCGCATCCTCTACTCAGGCAGTTCCTCAGAGGGATCAAGAATGTAAAACCTCCTAGGAAACCACCATTACCAGCATGGGACTTGAACTTTGTGCTAGAATAATTGACACTCCCTCCATTTGAACCAGCAGCAACAGCAGATCTGCAACACCTATCATGGAAAACTGCTTTCCTACTGGCAATTACTTCAGCAAGGAGGGTTTCGGAACTACAGGCCTTAATGGCAGTACAACCCTTCCTAATCTTCCATCAAGATAGGGTGTCCATGAGAACTAATCCTACATTTATGCCTAAGGTGGTATCCAGAGTGTCTTTAAACCAGGCAATCCACCTTACCTACCTTCTTCCCCAATCCACAGAACAGGGGGAAAGACTGCTGCATACCTTGGATGTACATAGACAGTTACGCTACTACCTGGACAGAACCAAAGGTGACAGAAAAACTGACCAGCTTTTAGTAGCCTATGCAACAGGAAGGGAAGGAAAAGCAATTTCCAAACAATCTCCAAATGGATAGGAAATTGCATAAGATTCTGTTACTCCTACCACGGTAAACCAATTCCACAGAACATAAGACCTCATTCTACAAGGGCTACAGCCACTACCACAGCTTTCTTACGAGGAGTGGCAACCAAGGACATTATTGAGGCGGCTACTTGGACCTCCGTGCATACATTTGCCAAGCATTATAATTTACCTCTATACTCTAGATCCCGAGCAGGGTTTGCCACTGCTGTACTGCAAGGGATCCTAACTACACCATAATTCTTCTTCTTCCTCCCCTAGTTTGGCTATGGTATTCTACCCATTTGTTATGACTGCAGATGCATCCTTGAAGGACATAGTACAGTTTTGTACCTACCATAAATGTAGATGTCCGAACAGGATAGCATCTGCAGTCAGGATTACCCACCCTCCTTCCCCTCTGTGGTACTCCTAGGGTATTTACCCTCCTAATAGCTAGCTTGGGGGGAGTCTCTTATGGTGTATTTGTTTGTATATATGTACATACATTGTTATTTTTTGTGTTTGCCTTCTACTTTTTTGGAAACATTGGCATTTATCCAAAATTTAGCTTTCCAAGAGGGCAACTGGCATCTGGGGCAAGAAACACTGAGGAAAATGGCGTCGGCTGATGCCTTTATACCCGAAGACCAGCAGAGATGACGTCTGGTGAAGTGCGACATCAGCCGAAGCCGGACCCAGACTTTGGAATCCGGCCGACCGAAGGGCTGCCTGACGACAGGACAACCCATTTGTTATTTATGGTAGGTACAAAACTGTACTTTACAGGTTCTGTTATTAGAAGGCATGCTTGGTTAAAAGAACAGAATCTGCCTGATCATGTTAAGGCAAAATTATTGGATGCTCTATTACAGCATGATACTTTGTTTGGTGTTAAGGCAGAAGAGGTGTTAAATAAAATGGAGGATAAAGCTAAATCTATGCAGACAGTAAAGGATTTCTTACAGGTACAACCACCCAGGTTTAGCAGGAACTGACCTTCTAAGAATTGGTCCTTTCCAGTGTCAGACAGGCCACAGAGGCAGATTCAGATGCCCTAGAGGCAGGCAACAGCCCCAGGGCTCATACAGGCCCAAACAATGGGGTGATTCTACCTCCAAAAGCAGAGAAGACAAATCACAGCCTGTTAGGAAACAGTCCCAATGACTTCCCTCTGCCAATGCCAAGCACTTACCTTTTGGCAGCACCCTTAGGGGGAAAGCTAGCACTTTTTTCACAAAACTGGCACAGGATCACCCAGGGCAAATGGGTCTTAAATATAGTCTCTCAGGGCTACAGGTTCCACTTTCACACACTTCCAAAGGCAAAAGGTATGCCAGACCTGCCGCACATTCAGTGGGCAGAGGCACAAAAACAAATTTCATCTCTCATGGACATGAGGGCTATTCAGCCAGTGCCACAAGAGCAGGGACAAGGATTTTACTCAAGATTTTTCTTGGTGCCAAGAAAGGACAAAGCCTGGGGACCAATTCTGGAACTGTCTATTCTAAATACTTTTCTGGACTTTCCAAAATTCAAAATGTTGAGACTGCAACAACTTCTGCCCATGTTGGGCAGAAGGCTTGGCTTGTAACTTTGGACCTCAGAGGCATACCTGCATGTACCAATCAGACAATCTTGCAGAAGATACCTCCGATTCATAGCTGGCTCAATGCACTACCAATTCTCTGCACTGCCCTTTGGCCTATCTACTGCGCCCAGGGTCTTCACAAAATGCTTGGCACCAGTAATTGCTTTTTGCAAACAGAGGAATTCAAATATATCCCTACTTAGACGACTGCCTTTTTCAAGCAGAGACCAAAGACATTCTACTAAAGCATCTGGCATTTGTAAAAAGATTACTAATTTGCCTAGGGTACACGGTAAACGAAAAGAAATCAAAACTAGTAGCCTCTCAAGAGATAATATTCCTGGGTGCAAGCTTAAATACAACTGCACAGATGGCTTATCTCACGCCAGACTAACAAAGGCAACTGACTTCTTACTTCAAAAACATGGCAACAAAGACCCAGTTATCTGCAAGAAAAATTCTGCAGGTTCTGGGCTACATGGCTTCCTGCATTCTACTAATTCCATATGCAAGACTGCATATGAGGAAACTACAATGGTATCTAAAAGGTGTTTGGACTCAATATTGCCACAGCCTGGAAACATTAATTACTCTCATACCCTGCCTGCAACAGGAGTTTCAATGGTGGGCTCAGGTCTGTCACCACAACAAGGGACAGCCATTCACTTTACCCACAGCCAGGCAGGCACTAACAACAGATGCATCAGACTATGCCTGGGGGGCACACATGGCAGGAAAATGTATTCAGGGCACATGACCCTCAAGCCAAATGCATCTTCATATCAATCAAAAAGAGATGCTAGCTGTACAGAATCCCCTGACAGCCTTCAATGACCTACTTCATCCAGGACAACTGCTGACAAAGATGGACAATACTACAGTCATGTGGTACATAAACAAGCAAGGAGGCACACATTCCTACCCACTCTGCAGACAAACCATGACTTTGTGGAACACAGCATTGACGTATCAAGTGCACCTGCAAGCAGAATTCCTGCCAGGAAAGAAACATACTTTGGCAGACGAGTTAAGCAGAAACCTCATGGATCCTCACGAATGGAAACTAGATCCACAAATCTTCAGCATGATAACAGGGAAATGGGGATGCCCAGACATAGATCTATTTGCTTCCCCTGACAACTGCCAGCTACAGAAATTCTGCACTCGGACATATCACAAACAAGCATGGAAAGTGGATGCCCTTTCATTCAGCTGGAAAGCCCTTACAGTATATGCCTTCTCTCTGCCTCTCCTCCCCAAGGTACTCCTAAGGGTCAGACAAGAGAAACCAAAAATTATCCTGATTGCCCCAGACTGGTCACACCAGCACTGGTACCCAATCCTAAAGACCTTGTCCCAAGGCCCAGCCTGGACATGGTCTCAGATTCCTCATTTGCTGACCCAACAAAACAGTCAGATCCTACACAGCCAACGCAGAACCCTAAATCTGGCTGCATGGTGGATAATGTAAATTTTCAGAACACATCTCTCTCTAAAGCAGTTATGGATGTTATTTTGGAGGCCAGGAGGCCCAGCACCAGAAAATCTTTGCAGAAAAATGGAAGAGATCCTGTGCTTGGAACCAGGCACGGGGAATTGACACGCTTGTACCAAATATTCCTCAGATTTTTCAATGTCTAACTGAGATGCTGGACAAAGGCTTATCCTTCTCATCGATTAAGATCCATGCCTCTGCCATTTCAGCTCACTACAATACGAAACCACCTATTTTTTTCTCATCCACTGCTAAGGCAGCATCTCAGAGGGGCCAAACTCTTAAGACCTCCAAGGAGAGCACCAATACCTGCGTGGGACCTCAATTTTGTCTTGGAAAAACTCACACTACCTCCTTTTGAGCCAGCCAATACAGCTGAGATAAAATATTTATCATGGAAAACACCTCTTCTAGCAATTACTTCAGCAAGAAGAGTCTCAGAGTTACAGGCACTAATGGCTGTGGAACTTTTTATTATTTTCCATCTGGACAGGGTTTCTCTAAGAACAAACCCAACATTTATGCCTAAGGTAGTGTCCAGTGTGGCTCTTAACCAAACCATACATTTGCCTACCTTTTATCCAAACCCGCAGAATAAGGGGGAGAGACTTCTGCATTCATTGGACATACACAGACAGCTATGCTTTTACTTGGACAAAACTAAAGCTTTCAGAAAGATTAAGAAACTCTTAGTGGCATATGCTGCAGGATCACAAGGAAAGGCTATTTCAAAACAGACTATTTCAAAATGGATAGACCATTGCATTCATTTCTGCTACTCACACCATGGCAAATCAGTGCCTAAGGGCATTAGGCCACATTCTACCAGAGCTGCAGCCAGGACTTCAGTGCACACTTTTACAAAGCACTACCACTTACCTCTTTACTCTAAATCCAGAGCAGGCTTTGCCACTGCAGTTCTGCAGGGCCTTATAGCCACACCTAATTCTATTTAGGCCTAGCCACTCAACCTCAGCTTTGGGATTCAACCCAAGAGTAATGACTGCAACAGTGAAACACTATGAACATAGTACAATTTTGCACCTACCATAAATGTAGATGTTGGAGTGTGTTCACTGTTGCAGTCCAGGTTACCTTCCCTCCATCTCCCTTTTCATTGCTGGGACTTATCTGTACTTCTCTTTTCTATACAACCTATGTGGTGTATGTGCTTATAGATGAAGGTTATGTGCATGCTTTTTTATGATCAGTATTTTTTTAGCCTACCCTTTTGGGAGCACCTGACATTTGGGGCAATAAAAACTGAAGAAAATGGTGTCTGCTGCATCTTTTATATACCCCTGGCACACTGACGTCAGGGAAGAGGCGAAGCAACTGACACCGGACCAGGACTTTGGAATTCAGGCCGACTACGGGTAGCCTGTCAGCAGGATAACCCAAGAGTAATGACTGCAGCAGTGAATACACTCGAATATCTACATTTATGGTAGGTACAAAACTGTACTGTACTTGTTGTTTAGTGAGTTGTGGCTGATCTCCCTAAACAGGCTTTCAAAAGATGCACTGAGTGTGGCCACAAACTGTCACCTGCTGACGGCCACACTCTGTGTGCTTTGGATGCGGCCCATTTAGCTACCGACTGCAGTATTTGTGCGGGTTTTAACCCGTGCGCCCTTAAGGATTGGAGGGCCAAATTATTTATGAAGAGCCTACTCCCTTCTATGGAGGCGGCCACCTCCTCTTCTACTTCGGTCACAGCTGCTGCAGTGACCACCTCTCCTTTTACTCCTGTCCTTGCTTCTCCTCCTGTCCTTGCTTCTCCTCCCTCCCAGGCTGGGACTCATCTTCCTGTCTCTAAGCCGGTGGAGGCGGAGCATAACAAAGGTAGAGAGAAGGGAGAGTACAGATCTGAAAAGAGAAAAAGGTCCCCGGACCTTTCGGCTCCAACCGGTCCTCCAACCAGAATTCAGCCTAGGCACTATGACTCCCCTCTGCTCTGATCTCCTTGATTTTATACGGAGCTAGAGGAACCCATACCACCTTCTAGAGCCTTGGTTCTTCGACCCGCCAGGTGGGAGTCCATGGCTTCGTTGTGGTCTACCCGCATTCTCTCTGAAGTTGACATGGATAAAATGATGTGGAGATTTATTCGCACACAAATTCAGATGGAAGCCTTGCCGG
This sequence comes from Protopterus annectens, assembly GCF_019279795.1. Taxonomy (NCBI): domain Eukaryota; kingdom Metazoa; phylum Chordata; order Ceratodontiformes; family Protopteridae; genus Protopterus; species Protopterus annectens. The sequence continues at coordinate 425,795,617 of NC_056750.1, forward strand.
CCCCCTCTCCCTGTGGAGGGGGGAGCTCGCTTCCCTTCTTTACATCTAGATCTCCTTCTCCGATCCAACCACCGGTTTTGGAGAACATGGATCCGAGAGTCCCCTAGTCAGGGGGTCGGTGCCGACGGTACCTGTCTCCTCTACGCAGGCAGCTGCCTGGAGCATGTTGGATCCGATTAGTTCGGATCTGAGTGGCTCTCGGAGCCAAAGCCTGGGTGTCAGATCCGAGGGGGTGGAGCTGTTTCCATTGGCTCGGACCTTGTCATGTCATGGCCCCCTTCTTGGAGTGCCGTCTATTTTGGGCCCAGCTCCGATTCCCACATTTGATCCAGGGAGAGGGGTTCCCTTAATGGTGTCCCAGGAAGATTGCTCTCCCTCAGCATTCAACGTTGTGGAAAGGGTTCTCTCCAGTGGATCAAGGCCCCTGACAACAACTTAGGACTCCTCCCCAACTCCTTCTGCATGGTGTGTGAATCCCATCATTTTACCACAGGGGACAGCCTGTGCTCGAAGAGCCGCAGGTTGTTCCCCCTGAGGAACAAGTGGTTTGCAAGTTCCCTCCGGAAAGCCCCACCGGAGAGGTTCCTTGGAAGCATACGTGCAAGAGGTACTTGTACTCCTCCCCGGAATCCCTCACCGAGGACACTGATTTGGATGATGGGGAAGGTTCCCCCAGATCACTTCCCAAGGATGTCTCCTTCAGAGACATCATGGAAGTCTTGTGCCAGCGAGGGGGTTGGTCCGCCCCAAAACCTTCCTCGTATGAATCTGTGTTCCTGGAGGCTTTTGGCACGGGCCTGTCTACTTCCTGGGTGTCCCTCATGTGGATCCTTTAGTGGACTTGTTGACTTCAGGGGCTTGGAAGGAGCCAGACACTGTGAAACCAATCCCTAAATACCCGGACAAAATATTGACCCCCCCCCCCTCTGCAGACAGACCGACTTGGAATAAAGGGTCCCCTGTAGATGCTGCGGTGTTAGCAGCTGTCACCAAGTAGGAACTAGCCCAGGAGAGTTCCTCGGTCAATCCTCCTGACCATGAGTCTAGGATGATAGATTGCCTAGGGAAGCGGGTGTATGCGTCAGCGACCTTTTCTATCATGGCGCTGAACTATCTGGCTCGCGTTACTCGACTACACCGTGACCTGGTTAAGGAACTGGCTGAGTCTCCCCCAAAGTCTATGTCGCCAGGGGACAGGGCTATGTTCTCCATGAGGATGGCTACCTTGACAGCAGTTTCAAACGCATCTATGCGACTCCTCTCACGACCGAAGGAGCAGCTAGGGCGGTTGGGTCTGGCGTTTCCATGAAGCGTAACACCTGGCTCAGATTTTCAATTCATGGAACCCTTCAAGGCATCTTTTGCGAATACCCACTATTATGATGGCTCTTCCTTCTTTGATAAGACCGTCTGAGACACCTTGGTCCAGAGCGAGTAAGATGGGAAGACAGTCTGCCATCGGAATCTGCTTCTCGAACCTTCAAAGATCCTTTACCCAGAGTCAGTGAAGGCAAAAGATGATGCGTTTCTAGAAGTCTCTGTATTCCCGGGACACTCTGTGCTCTTCATCCCCTAGAGGCAGAGGGGGACAGGATAGACACCGGCCCAGAGGCAGAGGGGGTACGAGGAATTTTGGGTCTCAAGAACCATTCTCGGACAGGCCTGCACAGCAACCCTGAGGGATTGCCCAACTGCTCTGGAGGCAGTTGGGGCGCATCTGTCATTGCACCTGGTGGCATGGGAGTCCATGTCATCAGACCATTGGGTGCTTCAGATAATTTCCAGAGGCTATTCATTCCCGTTTGTGGTTCCCCCTACACCTTACAAACACCTCTTAAGACGTACCACCCACATGAAGGGAGGCAGCAGCGCTAGAGGTTTCCAAGCTGCTAAAGAAACGAGCCATCAAACCAGTCCCCCCAGATCAGTCTGGATTGGGCATCTACTCCAGGTTCTTTTTGGTGCCAAAAAAGACTGGGGACTTGAGGCCCATTCTGGACCTGTCAGTTGCCAAAGAGAAGTTCCGGATGGTCACTTTACAGTCCATCATGCCGTACCTGCAAGAGAGGGACTGGATGCTCTCGTTCGACCTCCAAGACGCTTATCACTTAAAGATGCACAGAAACTCCAGGAGGTTTCTCTGCTTCCAGCTAGGAGCCAATCATTATCATAGGTTCATAGGTTGGTACTAGGCTATTGGCCCTAGGGGCCTATACAAGCCTAGCCATAAGAATTCCCTGGCTATTTCTTTCCCGAATATTTACTTCCTTGGTCCCCTGCCTAGCAGGGCGACTGATGTGTGATACCAGTTTCGAGCCCTACCCTTTGGTCTCACCACAGCCCCCAGGGTGTTCACCAAAGTGATGGCAGTAGTAGCAGCACACCTGAGGCTTCAGGGGATTCGGGTCTACCCTTACATGGATAATTGGCTCCTTACTGCTCCCACCAAGTATCTACTTTGTCAGACCAGAGACGATTTCCTAAAGCTTGCACACTATCTATGGATTACAATCAACACAGCCAGATCTCTTCTGAATCCTGTCCAGGTGATAGAATACATAGAGGGGCATGGATAGACACGTTGCAGACGAAGGTTTCCTGACCTCTGAGAGGGTCCGAAACTTAAGGATGCATGTCACCTTCATTTACCAATCTCACCTTCCCTCAGCAGAGTCCGTCTTAAGGGCCCTAGGTTCTATGGCAGTGATGATAACACTTTTACTATGTGCTCGATTACACATGCGAGTACTACAGTGGACTCTATCGGTGCAATGGTCCTTGTTGGATCTTCCGTTGTCGCACCCAAAACACCTCAGCAGAGTCTGCAGGTCATACCTTTTTGGTGGATGCAGTCTTCAGAAATCTTAAATGGATGACCTTTTGTTTCAGCCCCTGCCCAAGCCAAAGTGACCACGGATGCCTCCCAACTAGTGTGGGGGGGCATTGTTCGGGAAGGACAGTCCAAGGCATGTGGTCCCTGATCTAGACCAGTTTGCATATAAACATTCTGGAGATGAGGGCGGTCCTTTTAGCGTTGCAGGCCCTTCATGCCTTTCTACCTCTGGGAACCATTGCAGTCCAGTCAGACAACATGTCAGTGGTCTGGTACATCAGCAAGCAGGGAGGGACTGGATCTTACCCCTTTTGTTGCGAGGCCATGAGAGTTTGGGAATGGGCGGTCTCCACCGGTCGTTTTGAGGTAGCAACGCATATTCTGTGATGATCCAACATTCTAGCGGACAAACTAAGCCGGACTATTCTGATGCCTTACTAGTTTTCTCTGAATTCTTCAGTAGCGGAGCAGATCTTTCTAGAACGGGGTGGGCCTTGCTTTGATCTCTTTGCATCTCCTTCCAACGCGAAGTGTAGGTAGTTCTTTGCTCTGAACCCCCCGCTGGGGGAGTCCCCTAGATGTGCTCTAGTCCATGCTTGGCCTCCCGGTCTTCTTTATGCTTATCCTCCTGTACCCCTTATTCTGAAGTTCCTACAGAAAGCTTGTCGACTGGGGAACAAAGTGATCCTCATTGCCTCGTTTTGGCCTCGCTGGGTATGGTTTCCCTTCCTTTGGTCTCAACTTCTAGCTCCTACTTGGATCCCATTCAAGATCTCATTTCACACCCCTCGAGGGTCCTTCATCCGAATCTGGACAGTCTGAAGCTCATAGCTTGGCTGCTGCAATCCCCTTAATTGCTAGGATTCCAGGATTGTGTTCTTCGGTCAGGTCTCCTCTGGTGGCAGCTCATAAGTCGTCCACTAGGAAGATTTATCGAGGCAAATGGAAGCTTTTTTCCGTTTGGGCTTCTCAAAGGAGTTTAGATCCTTTCATGGCTCTCATTCTGACTATTCTTGATTTTTTGGCAAATATTTTTCAACAAGGGGTTAGCTCACCTATGGTCAAGGTTCAACTAGCCGCATTTTCTCATTTTCACGTGGATGAGAATTCTGCTTCTTTAGCCTCTTCCAGATTGTGCAAAGCCTTTATTAAAGGTACCTTTCTCTTACGTTTTCCTGTCAAAGATCCCATTCTCCCGTGGGACCTTACTGTGGTACTTCAAGCGTTGCTTGCTCCTCCATTTGAACCTGCAGCAACTACAGATCTTAAGTTTTTGTCTTGGAAGACAGCCTTTCTAGTGGCTATCACCTCTGCTAGGAGGGTTTCAGAGCTTCAGGCGTTGTCTGTCAAGGTTCCATACATGATTTTCCACAAGGACAGGGTTTCACTTTGCACTAATTTTTATTTTCTCCCAAAAGTAGCATTGGAGGTTAATATCAATCAAACTGTCAGTTTACCTGTTTTCTTTCCAAATTTTACAAACAAAATGGAATACAAGTTGCATTTGTTGGATGTTCATAGACAGTTATGGTTCTATTTGCATAGGACCAAAACTTTTCATAAATATGACCAGTTGTTTGTGTCGTTTTCTAAACCTTTTTTGGGTAAAAGTATCTTCAAGGTGACCATTGCTAGGTGGATCGCCCTATGTATCATTCAGATCTACAAGGATAAAGATTTGTCTCCTCCAGGTCAGGTTAATGCTCACTCGACTAGGTCCATGGCTACTCCTGCGGCCTTTTGGTCGAGAGTATCCTTAGACAACATTTGTTCTGCGGCTACTTGGTCCTCATCTCGTACCTTTATTTCTCACTATACATTGGATTTGACTTCTCCCATCTGAGTAGTTCTACTTCATTTGTCTTCAACTGTCCCTCCCTCCTTCCCCCTGGCCTTACCATATGGACAGCATTCATAGCTGGTTTTAGGTGTAGAAGGTGTTTTTGGGATCTGGTTTTTCAGTGTAGGATGCAGCAGATTCGATCTGAGGGTTGGAAGGTTGTGGATAAGGAAAGGAGCTTGGAGCTCGGTGCAGATGCTTGTGAAGTTGCTGGCTCTGATTCGATACGGATCTGGTACCCACAGGTTAAAGACAAATGAAATGGAACTTCTCTGATGGAACGTTATGGTGAGTACATAACTTTTTTTTTAATACAAATACTATTAAGAACAAAAATGATTTTACTTGCAGTTATTTTTTTTTTTTTCGTTTTAGTGGTATCCTCCCAAAAATTTGCAGTCCACCCAGAAGTTTAACAAAGTGAGCAAAAGTCCAGTCTTTTCTAAGGCACTTTTTCTTGCAATGCCATTTTTCACAAATGTGATTGCCATGTAATCTCACATTTATTCACCAATTTCAGTATTGCTGCTTGTCTTCCTGTTCATCTGCATCTCCTAACACCAGACTGGTTCAAGTCCAAAGTACGCTTGATTATTCTAATCAACTCCTTTGCATTTTTCTACCTTAAGCATTTTCCTTTAGAACATTGGAAAAAAATTAACTGGTAAAGTCACTCTATGAGCTTTATTGTCAGAAGAAGGAGCGGACTTCCCTTTTATTTTATGGCTCACTTTTTCTTGGATAAATATATTTCCTTCTTGACCTGTTCTGCATTAGATCCTCCAGGAAAAAAAATATTCTGAAGACAGCTGGATACAGTACCTTGAAACTTGCACTTCTCTTGACATCCCCTGAATGCTGGGATAAATTTGCTTGTCGTCTACCTGGTGTACTGTGAATAATAATTTTCCAAAAACGCACAGTTTTCTCCATTTTTACGACTTTCCCTTTTTGCCACAGTTTTGTCAGGCTCAGTTTTTGCTGGTCTGACTGCACCTTTACCAATACAAGGTGTTGGCTGCTTTCTCACGGACACTTTTGGAGTATGTACTTGATGTGCCATTTCAGTTAACAAATCCTGCTGTGGAATACCAGTCCAGTTATTTGTGTTTTCATTAAATTAATACAGCTAGTACCTTCTAGTTTCTCTGGTACAGCAGAAAATCTCAGATTTTCTCTGTGCGCTCTGTCTTTTAATTCTCTCATTTTTCTGCTCTTCAGTAACTTGAACTGAAGCTAGTGTTGGCTGAATTTTGTTATTTGCTAGTAATTACAGGTGTGGGGGTAGCCACATTCTTTGATTTCCTGTCCTTGCATATTTAAACTGGTGCATGTGAAATAATTCCTGCTTTAAAACCTCAGCTTGGTCAGCTAAGAACTTGGTTATATTCAACTGGACGTATAAGAGAATTTAAGTACCTTTATCTGCACTTTTTTTTAAAAAAAATACAGTATTTAATTTGATTTAAACTGTGTATGAAGGAGTGTTGAAGGAATATTTAACTGAAGTTATTTTGCTCTTCAGTTATTCCCACCCACACGCCCTGTTTTTGTTTTGGTGTTAATCTTAGTGGCATTGAAACTGCCCGCCCCTCAGCCTGCCTCTGGGCCCATCTCATTTGCTCACTCAACTGAGTGCAGTGAGATCATATTCTGATTTCAGGCACTCCTACTGTGTACAAAGAGAGCATCTGGGAAATAGAAAAAAAAAATTAAGCTTATTTCCTGCCTTTCTTGTTAAGTGGTACAGACTATTTGTAGGCTTCTGAGTCCCCAAGCCCTTCTGTGTTTGAGGGAAGCCTTCTAGCTTGTTTTTTTTTTCTTATAACTAGCCAGTTTTCTAGTTTCAGCACTCAAATCTGTTTCTTTGATCTCAGCACTTGTTCAGAAAAAAAAAAAAAAAAAATTCATCTGCTTTTACTGTACTTGTGTTTCTACCTACTTCTTTTTACTTTTGCATCATCTTAAAATACTCAATTGTATTTATTACTGCTTGGTGTAACTCGGATTCTAAGCCTTTTGGTTTAAACACTTGGGCTTCGGACCAGTTAGTTGTTTTGCACTGAGAGGGTTTGTGGTCTGCACTGTTGTGGCAGAACAGGTAGCTTACATCCTTCTAGGTTGAGAACTGCTGATTGAGGGCTCAGTGTCTGTTATTCTAAAAGTGTATTAATTCTGGTTTAAGCACTTGGGCTTTCAAGCCAGTTATTTTACATTAAGAGGGTTCGTGGTCTGCACTCTTGTGGGAGGAGAGGCTGGACTCTGCCCTTCTGAGCTGGGAATTTCTGGTTAAAGGCTTATAGTGCATGCATATCTGAACTGTTTCTTACTGAAGTTGGTGCGCCTTGTTTGCTGTGGCATAGGCTGGATTTGGTCCTGCTGGATCTAGCTTTGTTTGTGTAACTTGAGCACTAATCCAGACATTCTCTAAAGTATTCAATGGTATTTATTACTGATTGGTTGTAACTTGATTAAAGTGTAGCTATCATTCAAGTCTTTTGGATTAAGCACTTGGGCTTCAGACCAGTTGTTTTACATTAGGAAGGTTTGTGGCAAGCACTGTGGTGGCAGGACAGGTAGCTTTCATCCTTCTAAGTTGGGAACTACTGATTTGAGAGCCCAGTGTCCAAGTGTATTAGTTCTGGTTTAGGCACTTGGGCTTCAGGCCAGTTATTTTACATTAAGAAGGTTCGTGGTCTGCACTCTTGTGGGAGAAGAGGCTGGACTCTGCCCTTCTGAGCTGGGAATTTCTGGTTGAAGGTTTATAGTGCCTGAATATTTGAACTGTATCTTACTGAAATTGGTACACCTTGTTTGCTCTAGCATAGACTAGATCCAGGCCTGCTGAATCTAGCTTTGTTTATATGCTTGTTGTTTGTTTGCTTGTTATTTCCTGGAAGCTAATTCCACCTAATACGCAACTTCTCAGCGCTTCTGTGGATCACTAGTGATATCTGCATTGCTTACTGTACTTATTTCCTTGTTTCACTTGAAAGAAAGTTACTGTTTGTCGTTTTTGCATTTAGTTACTTGTAACACATTGCACTCAAGTTACCTGGCACTTGCTCACTAAAGCAATTATGTAAGTCAGCACTAAAAATTAAAAGCACTACACCCTCACTCCCCACTGGCCCTTGTTTTCAATTAAGGATTTCCCAATATTATTCTAGCATGTCCAAAGGTCAGTTGTCAATCTCCTCTCGGTCCAGCTGGTGAATCTGGGAATCTTGAGGCAATGTTATAACTGCCTCATGTACACGGACAACCCTCTCCTCCTCCCACATAACACAAATACTTGCGAGAGATGCAGCTATTTAGCCAAACTGGAGGCTGAGCGCTCTCAACTCAGGACTGGCAAGACCAGACAGGAGGAGAAGGCAACTACACACACCACAAAACCAGCCTCACATAATGCTACCACTCCACTGAATCAAACACATAAACACACAAAGACATACTCGAGGCTCTGAGTAAAATTTACCTAAACAGCAGAGGCCTCCAAAGCAGACACCCAAACAACTGCTACCTCAAGACACCCCACAAGCAACACATAAACCACAAAAGCAGTGTGCAAAGCAGTCACAGCCCTTAAGGCCAAATACAACACCAAACATACTTGTCATAGGTGACTCCATAGTCAGACACACTGACGTCCCACTCACCAGGCTGAACAAGGAGAGGGTCACAGTAAGCTGCCTATCGGGCGCTAGAATCCGCCACATAACACAAGCACTCGGGTCACTCCACGGCAAGTACAAATATGACAGTCATTGTCCATGCTGGTGTGAACGACCTGAGACATACCTCCCTGGACTACATGAAAAGAGACATAGAGGAGCTCTCTGATTATGTAGCCCAGGCAGGTATGACCCTAACCCTGAGCAGTATCCTTCCTTCACCAAGAATGATGCCACAATATAGAGACAAGATGATCAGCTTTAACAATTGGCTTAATGTCTGGTGTCATTCAAAGGGGATCCAGTGTCTGTATGCCTGGGATGACATGCTTGACAAGCCACGCTGCTTCGCAAGGGACGGCTTGCACCTGTCACCCCTGGGATTCCGGATATTGGCTAAGGCTCTTGCCACCCCCATAGTGCCTTTTTAGGCAAGGCTCAAATTCTAAACCTACCACCCTAGAAAACAAAAATGGGAAGAAACTGAGGGTAATGCTGCTCAATGCCAGAAGTCTAAATCTCAAAATGCACACACTCGAGGCCCTTCTCAGTATGGAGAACATCAATGTCTGTGCTGTAACTGAAACCTGGTTCAAGGCTCCCGAGAGCACCCCGGCACTATTAGGTTTTACCTCATATCATGCGTTCCGGCCCCAAAACCCGGATCACACCACAAAAGGAGGGGGTGTATCCATATTCATAAAGGATACCCACACCTCCAGGTTGGTGGCAACGCACGAAGCTTCGGAAACCATCCAGGTGCAACTAACCATAGGCAAAACTGCTCTACAAATTGTAGCATGCTACAGGCCACCCTCTCAAACTCAGGAACCCCACACAGCCTTCCTGAAGACACTGGAGGGTATAAATGTATCTCCAAACACCATCATATTGGGTGACTTCAACTACCCGAATATAGACTGGGAACATTACTCAAGCCCTAACTTTCTAGCCCAACGGTTCCTGGAGTTCATAAATTCAAATGCCATGGAACAGCTAGTCACTGTTCCCACGAGAGGAGAAAATATACTAGATCTCATTGTCACAAACATGGGGACAAAATGCTCCACACCGGAAGTATATCCCTCATTGGTGAGATCTGATCATAAACTAATCTCACTGGAAATCCACATCCCGCCCCCACCCCAAACAAGACCGTAGTGAAGAACTTCTCTAAAGCAAACTTCACACTACTCAAGACTGGTGTGGTATCCTTCAAGGCCCCTGAGCCAGTGGAAACCACAACCCAAGCTGTGGAAGCCCTTACAAATGCCTTCTATGAACACCTCCAGGACTGCATGGATCAGGCAATCCCAAATAAAACCAAGACTCTTTCCACAAAGGGCAAACGTCCAGTCTGGTGGACCCCAGCCATTAACAAACTTTACAATAAGAGGAGAAAGCTATTACATGATGGAACAAAATCCATAAAAGGGAAGTCACCCCTGATCATTATTAGTAAAAAATACGAGCACTCATAAAATCAACTAAGGCCAATTTTGAGAGAAAAATTGCCATGGATTCAAAGGACAATCATAAGGCCTTTTTCAGCTATGTTAGGAACCTGGGTGGAAACTCCCAGATATGCTCAGAATTAGTCCAAAATGATACAAAATCACTGAACCCACAGACATTGCCAACATACTGGCAGACAGGTTCAGTGCAAACTTCACCCCTCTCCCCTAAAGGAGAGATAACTATCCCAGCCGAGTGTAGCCTCCCGGACATCTCAAATGCGCAGGTGAAAGCTGCTCTCTCTAAAGCTAAAAACACAGCATCAATGGGACCGGATGGTGTCCCCGGCTGTGTGCTACACGAGCTAAATGAGGAATTAAACCCGCACATAAGGCAGCTGTTTAATCTCAGCCTTACCACAGGATACGTGCCCAAGGAGTGGCGTACGGCAACTGTGGTCCCACTCCACAAAGGCGCCTCACGGACCCTGGTAATTACCGCCCCATAAGCTTAACAAGTCTAGTCTGCAAAGCTATGGAGAGGATCATAATGGAGCTCATAAACAAAGATATAGGGGACTTGCAGACATTGGACCCGACCCAGTTTGGCTTTGTCAAGGGAAGTTCGTGCCTTTTGAACTTGGTCGACTTCTTCGAAACAGTCACCAAGGCCATTGATGAGGGAAAGGCAGTCCATACAGCCTACCTTGACCTTGCAAAGGCTTTCGACACAATACCCCACTCGGGTATTGTAGAAAAACTTACCAGCTTAAATGTAAACCCATATGTCACAAGATGGGTTGCAAACTGGCTTAAGGACAGAACCCACAGGGTTAGAGTTGCTGGCGCTGTGTCAGACTCCAAGCCGGTCACAAGTGGTGTCCCACAGGGCTCGGTCCTTGGCCCCTATTGTTTGGCACCTACTTCTCAGAAGTACAGGCCAACATGGGAGGACTTTGGCTGACAAAGTTTGCAGACGACTGCAAACTGGGAGCCGTAGTGGAAAGTGCATCGGACACGGATATCCTTCAGAAGGGACTCACGGAAACAGATAGCTGGTGCCAGAGCCATGGCCTGAAGTTAAATGCCAAAAAATGTATAGTCATACCCTTCGGGAAAAACAAGGTAACCCCAAGCTACCATATAGGTGGCAATCCACTAAGCACAGAAGAGGTTATCAGGGACCTGGGGACCCAGGTTGACAGTGGCCTTTCTTTTGACACTCACGTTGCTAAAGTGGTTAGAAAGACCTTCTACATTGCCCACCTGATCATGAAGGGATTCACATCCAGATCTAGTGAGGTCATTGTTCCCCTGTACTCTTCACTTATCAGACCAATGATCGAGTACAATGCCCCATTCGGGATGTATCTCACCCGACATCTGCAGCAATTGGAGAGACCCCAAAAGTTCCTCACCAAAAGGATAAAGGGACTCCAAAATCTGTCATATGCTGCCAGATTGAAGAAACTCCAGCTCTGTTCAGTCGCATACCGTCTGCTCAGAGGTGACATGTGCCTGACATACAAGGCCATGTCCAACCCGAATTAATGGACATGCTCCACCTCAAAAATCCAAATCCACCAAAACCACTAGAGCAAGCGACTTAAACCTTAGCACGGATATAAATAGGACGTGCTGGAGGGATATATTTATCACTCAGAGACTCCCTATGCTGTGGAATAAAATCCCGGTCCATGTGAGGCAGAGCACCTCGCTGACTCTGTTCAAGAGAAATCTAGACCTGTGGATGGGAGATCGTAGGTTTACCCCGGGAATCATCTCTGTGTCACTGCTGGACAGAGGCACAACAAACTAATGGGCACAGTATTTTTTCATATAAGGGGTGGCGTAAGCCACAAAAATTTGGGCTAGGCTTATAAATGCCTTAGGGCAGATAGCCTAGTATAAACCTATGAACCTAAGTCTGTTACTTAGCCTTTCCATTTCTTGTTTTATCAGTACATCCGAATAGCTAAAGCTTCTGCTTTTTCCAGCTTTTTGCTATTTGAGTTAGAATAGCTAAAGCTTCTGCTTTTTCCAGCTTTTTGAGTTAATCTACTCCTTCAATGTTTCATTTAATCACCTCTGACAACATTTGATTTAATTTTTCCTCTTAATTACTGAAAACCATTTCTTCTACCAAAGCGGAATCTTGAACTATTTAGGGTGCCTGTAACAAGGAACGTAACAAAAGATCCTGTGAACGTATTAGAAATATTTTGGAGAGTCTGTGAAAGTCTGTATAAAGCAGAGAAATATAGAAATGAATAAAAGATACAGATGGAAATGTTTATGGAAGATTTAAATTTGCCAGGTTTAGCGGTAGATGAGGCTCACTTTGCTAACGGGTAGGATTGGAGGAGGTGAGATAAAAATTGTGATGCATAACCAATCTACAGGAAAGTCCCCAGGAATAGATGGTATTGCTGTGGAAGTTTGGAAGCTAGGAAGGAAATGACTGATAAAATACTGTTAAACAAAACCTTCCAGATCTTTAAGAGGAGGTGAAGTAATAACATCCTGAAGAAAGCAGTAGTAGCCGTAATACCTAAAGAGGGTAAAGACCCCATCAGCTCCAGCTTCTTAGAGGGACATTTCAATACTAAGCCATGATTCTAAAGTGTTCATGTCTATAATGGCTGAAAGAATGACAAAAGTAATGTCAAAATTGATAGATATGGATCACTGTGGTTTTGTGGAGGGGAGGCAAACATTTGATAACATTAACAGAACATTGATGATCCAGAGGGAAGTAGAATGTAAGAAAATACCATTGTTGTTGGTGAGTCTTGATGCAGTGAAAACATTTGACAGAGTAAGCCGGGACTTTGAGCAGGGCAGTGGAAGCATTTGCATTTCTTGAAAATATTATAAGGTTGATTAGGAGGATATTATGAGGGGACCCGGTCCTCTCTGATAATATCTGCTTGAGCGGAGGAACCAGGCAGGGGTGTCCTCTTTCCCCTTTGTTTATTTGCATTATATTTAGAACCACTGCCAAAAGAAAACAAGGGACTCAGAAATTCAAGGATATAATTGGTATGGTAGTCAAGAAAAGCTGGTTCTGTTATTAGGTGATACTGTATACCTGACAAAACCAGAAAGATTTCAGTGTTGTGGAACATTTTGAGATAGTTGCAGATCTTTCTAGGATACAAAATTAATGCAAAAAAAATGACAGTATTGGTAAATTATGTACCCACACATGAATTGGTTCAGCAATATCCATATTTATGGAGACATGATAAAATTAAGTGTTTAGGAGTATGGGTTAAAATTATTCTGGTGTGAAAGCTAAGGATATGTGGGAAGAGACCAAGCAAAAGTAATACAAAAACTGAGAAAATGGAATCTTTGTTATATGGATATTGATAGTAAGGTACAAGTAGTCAAAATGTTTAGTCCCTTTAGTCTTATACACAGGTCAGGCATATTTTTATCAACCAGAGGAGAAGTTATGGAAAACAATAAAGAGCTGAAGGACTTCATCTGGGAGGGGAAGCCAGCAAGAGTCAAGTGGGATAAGATGATTCTTCCATTAGAATGGGGTGAGTTTGGATTACCCGCTTTGAAGGGGTATTTCAGAGCTACACAGTTAAGGCTCCTATACATAGCACAGGCAGAAAACTATAATTCAGAGTGGAAAGGGACGATGAAACAGGAGGGAAGCTCAAGAAATGAGGAGCGACTGGGATTTTGGATGCAGGCTTTTAAGGAGAATAACAGTAATCATACAGAGTGTTATATCCATAAAGTAGCTGAAAGTATTCTAAGAACTAAGCCAACACAGGAATGGAGAAAGGAGATTTTGCCGATAGGTATGACTGCAATTAGTTATATAGAGAAGAGGTAAGATGGAGCTGGGATTTATTGGAGAAAACTGGCAAAGGAACAAGGTATTGGGAGAAAATAACTAGAGAGGAAAAGGTAATAGAATGGGAAGAAATATAAAAAAAATTGATCCAGCCATTGCAGTAGGGTTAAGTTATTAAAATCACACAAAGATAAGTGCTTTCATCTCAAACCAGAGACTTAATCAGAAAAAATGTCATTGCATCCTATTATTTTATACACTTCGCTAATTTCCTGTTGATCAGTTAGCACGTGAACATTTTAATTGTTCATTTAGTTAACCCTTTTAATCAGGTAAACATTAATAGACTAATAAGTAACCTATTTATAACTGTTATACAAAAACAGCCTTTTCTTTTAAAACAGGTTTCACTGACACACATTCATTCAAACCAGGCGCAAAAGTAGTGTTTATTCTAAGTTGCCAATTCAATTCTTTTCTTAACCAAATTAACTTCCAGTCACCACCCCTAGGATTCTTTTTGAAAACTTCAAGAATACCAAACTGAAAACCTATAAAGCTGACACATTGTGTGGAGTATTTGTACAAGGCACTGTTTTCATTTTATATTTTAATATTATGGAGGTAAGTGGCCGCGGTGGTGCAGCGGTTAGCATCGTCACCTCACAGCAAAATGTTCTCTCATTCGATTCTCGGCTGGAGTGCCTTCTGTGTGGAATCTGCATGTCCTCCCCATGGTCGAGTGACGTATAAAGACATGCAGGTAGGCGCGTGCGTGGGTGTGCTTTCTTTGAAGGTTGAGCTTCAGGCTGGCAACTCGGCACCATAATAATCTGCTGCTAATCGTTAGCAGACCGGAGTTCCGCTGTGGCGACCCCTAACCGGGAAAAGCCAAAAGACATTACTATTTTAATATCGTGGAGGTGTTCGTAAATTCTATTCTTTAAAGCTCTCTGTTTTTCCTATATAGAATGCTGAACACCCACCACATTTAGCTAGATGTACCAATTTATTTGCACTACAGTTGCCATTACTAAAAAAAAATTATCTGAAGTCTCTGGTTTGAGATGAAAGCACTCATCTTTGTGTGATTTTAATATATTTTAATAAATTTTCGGTACCCTACTGCAGTGGTTGGATCATTTTTTTGATATTTTTTTAGTTGGATCAGTTTTCACATTTTATTTTTGTTGTTGTGAATAGAATGAGAAGAGACCAAGAATTAATTTGGACTGCAAGTTAAGAGATTCCTTTCCCTTTCAAGGATTGATATCGGAGTATATGCAAAGAGAAAGAAATAGGGGGGGTCATTAATGAACGACCAGCATTGGTAGAGTATTTAGTAGATCTAGAACAGCAGCTGCCATTAAAAAAGAATAATTAATAGAGCATATAAAATATTGCATGGTAACTCTAAGAATCAGTCAGAGGAGGTTAGAAAGGGATTGGGAAGAGAGATTGGATAAGCAATTCACAAAAAAACAATGAGAGGATATATGTATGTCTCCCAAATATGCAGCAAAATCTAGAAGAGTTAGGATTTTTGCTTGGAAATGTATACATAGATATTTTTTATACCCCAAGTAGACTCCAGAGAATTTTTCCTCGGATAGACAGCAAATGTTGGAAGTGTAACAGGGTAGAAAAGGTACTTAGGAGTATATTTTCTGGGAGTGCGGTGGGTTGGTGGACTTAAAGGATTCCCTTCGGGATGCACTGTCAGACATGCTGGGTGGGTGGATTGGTGTGATGAGGGAGATGATTTTTCTAAGCTATGATACAGAATCAGAATTGCTTAGACATGGTAAGGCCTTGTTGCATCTAGTTATGGTGGCTGCCAAAAAAAGCAATTTCTAGAAAATGGAAATCAAAATCTAAACCAACTATATTAGAAGTAGTGAATATAGTAACCAAGAGAAAACTACTGGAACTGTGATCTTTAGAAAACTGCATAGGAAAAAATGGGAATTGTTGGAACAATACATATAGGGCAGGAATGAGGTTTAAAAGAAGCAGGACTTAAATGAGCTATGTAATGTTTGAAAACAAATGAGTAGATTATAAGTTATGTATAATGTTTGTAATTGGGAGTGTCAGTATAGTTTGTGATGTAAAATGCTTGCAGCTTGGATTGTGTTGGTTTAGTTTTTCAATGTGAAGTTAAATCCCGCCGTTTATTCTCACTGATGGGTTTGGAGCCGATCCTGTGCTCCGACACAGCCTATTGCAAAGCTCATAGATTGCCAGTAGCTCAAGACCAAGCCCCTTATCCCACAACGCACTGCTGGAATTACCTCAAATCTAGTTTGCCGCGGCAAGAGATCTCGGTGATCCAGTCAGCTGAGACCATATTTTGCTTAAATCGCAAGTTTAAAAATTTCTTTCTCCTTCTTTTTGATATATATTATTCTCTATCTAGTAGATGTGCGTTTCAAGTTAAAATATTGTAGTTATACGTAGGTTAGATTGTAGTAGGTAGTGCCCTGTGTTGGCTTAGTTTTCTTAGAGTGTTGGGCCTTTTGTTAGCCCTATTTAGATTTAACAAATTCTTCTTATTAGTACTTTTTAGTGTGGACCTAGTTAGCCCTGTATTTAACCTCTACAAGTTAATTCTGTGGTGTGCCTGTTTCAGACTTAGAACATGTCGGATGAGAGGGAAAAGTCTCATCCTAAATCGGGGTTTAAGAAATGTCCAGATCGTGGACAGAAAATGTCCGTCACTGACAGGCATGTCCAATGTGTTTACTGTCTGGGGGCTAAACACCTCTAAGACTCTTGCAGTATTTGCCACTCTTTTTCCTCTAGGGTTCTCGTATAGAGAAGGAGAAAACTTATTGATAAGGGGTTGCTGCAGCATACTTTCTCTGAGGTGTTGGGTAGCCAGGAAGGTGCTAGCACTTCAAAATCATCCAAGTCTTCTGGAGATTCTAAAGTTACTAAGAAGGCAAAAAGAGTAGAGGGTACAGGGTCATCGGTTCCAAAGTCCTTGGAACCGAGAGTCCCTTTGGTCCAGAGCCAGCTCCCAGTCTTGGAGCCGGTCTCTGAGGTTCCCTCATCTTCTCTCCTCCAGTCAGCACCTTCAGTGCATTCCTCAAAGTCTTCGGTCAGCCTATCAGATATGGATATGGATCGGCTAGTGCAGAAGCTTCTACGGGCACCAGGACTTGCTAAATTGTTGTCGGCCCCGACCCTTTCGTCGGTGCCGAAGACCATTGAATTGGACTTGACTACTTCTCCGCCGAGCCGTACTGGACTCTCAGAGCCGAAGAAGCCCGAACCGATAGTTGTCGAACCTATGGAACAGAAACCCGCACTGGTGTTATCGGTTCCGTCTACTTGGACGTCCGTGGCACCGACCGAGGACGCTAGGAGCTGACACTCTTCTGTCTGGTCTGGGGAGGATAGTCGGGCCGATATGTCGATGCTGACTCTGTCTCGGGGCTTCGGCTCTGATGCGCTCGGCTCCTACCTCTGGCTCGGAGCCCATGATTTCAGTGCGGGAGGATCGGACGGTCCCTCCGGATCCGTCTACCCCTTCTCGTCGGAGCCATGCTGCTTTCGATGCCATGAGGAGAGTCCTGTCTCCTAAGACATCGTCGGCATCAGTTCGGGCTTCCTTCTCCCCTCAAGCACCTGTGTCCGCTTCTATGTCTACTGGTCCCTCTAAGCATAGAGACCCTGAGCCTCAAGTAACCCCACAGGGTGCCCCCTATTCTTCCGAGACCTCCCCAGATCTCCCCACTGAGGAGGTACCCAGGAAGAGACTGTGCAAGAGGAGGCACTTGGACTCCACACAGGAGTCTTTGACATCCGACACTGACTTGGATGAGTCAGAAGGGTCCCCTTGATCCCCCGAGATATTAGAGATCCTGAGTCAGAGGGACGATTGCCAGTCCAAAACTCCTACTGAGGACGAGTCAGTGCTCTTGAAGGCTTTTGGGTCTCAACCTTCCACTTTTTGGGTGTCTCCACCTTACAATGAGCTCATGGAGCTGATCTCTCCTAAGACGTGGGAGTCACCGGAGGCCATGGAACCTGTCCCTCAGAAGCCGAATAAGTTCATCTCTGCCCCAGTGGACAAAGCCTTTTTGACCAAGGGAGTGCCTGTTGATGCCATGGTGGTAGCTGCAGCCACCAAAAAGGAAGTGTCTGAAACATCTGCATCTATCCATCCTCCTAACGGAGGTTCTAGGATCATGGATTGATATGGGAAACGCATGTTTAGATCAATGACTTTTTCTCTGCAATCGCTGAACTATTTAACACATTTCACGAGACTACAGAGAGATCTCCTGAAAGAGTTAGTAGATACTCTCCAGGGAACGGTAGCTGCAGGGGTTGCCGATGAAGTCAACACACAGCTCGCTACCCTAAACTCGGTTGTCAACTCGTTCATGCATCTCATATCTTATGCAGCTGATGGATCGAGTAGAGCCGTTAGTTCAGGCATTGCTCTGCGGAGAGAAGCCTGGATGCATCTCTGTTCTTTTGTGGAGCCTTTTAAATCTTCTTTTATCAACACCCCATTTGATGGGTCATCACTGTTTGGGCCTTAAGTAAAGGAAACTTTAACCAGGTGTGAGCAGGAAGGCAAGACCCTAGCTGCCGTTGGAGTCCGTTTTTCTACCCCTACTCCGCCCTATCCCAAGGGTGGAAAAATGTGGTTCCGAAAAGCACAGGGAGCACACGTGGAGAAACGCCCTCTAGAGGCAGAGGAGGGGGTTATAACAGAAGGTGCCGCCTGCACGGCAGAGGGGGTCTGCAGCAGCAGGGTGACAGAGGCAGTTTTCTGATCAGCCCTACCAGCGCTCCTGAAAGGAGGTCCAGCTCTGGAGGCAGTTGGGGGTTGCTTATCTTTGTACCCAGAAGCCTGGCTAAACATAACGTCAGATACATGGGGTACAAAGCAACATTTCCAGAGAATATTTCATACCATTCTCTTCCCCTCCCACTCCTGTAAACAGAATCCCAGGTGTTCCACCCAGTCTCAGGGGACAAGTAATCGTAGAGGTCCAAAAATTGCTAGAAAGAGTCATCCAACCAGTCCCAGCAGACCGAGTTGGATTCGGAACTTACTCAAGATTCTTTTTGGTACCAAAGAAAACAGGGGACTGGAGACCTATCTTGGACCGCAGCAGACTCAACCAATTTGTAAAGAAAGAGAAGTTCCAAATGGTCACGCTTCAGTCCATTCTTCCCTTCCTAGGGAAAGGCAATTGGATGTGCTCCATAGATCTCAAGGACGCGTACTATCACATAAAGATGAACAGAAGCTCTAGAGATCACCTGCGTTTCCGGCTGGGAGCCAATCATTACCAGTTTCAAGCCCTGCCCTTTGGTCTCACTACAGCCCACATAGTGTCCACCAAATGCATGGCAGTGGTCACGGCTCACCTGAGGCGTCTAGGATTCTAGGTGTTTCCATGCTTAGACGATTGGCTCCTCACCACTACCACCAGGCATCAGTTGACTCGGGCAACACAATATACTCTGACACTCTGCCATCAATTTGGCATTACAGTCAACTTCGAAAAGTCTGCCTTATCGCAGCATACCGTTTTTATTGGAGCATATTTAGCAGAGTTAGATACCTCAACCACCACTCTACGTCTTCCAATCGAAAGTGTCTCACTTCTTCGCCAACACGTCAACTCACTGGTGTCAAAGAACAAAGCCTACAGCAGCAGAGGTCTTGAAGGTGATAGGTTTGATGGCGGCAGCAATCCTGGCTGTACCACTCGCAAGGATGCATATGCGAATCCTTCAATGGCTCCTCTTAGCTCAGTGATATTACCAAAAGCTACCGATGCACCACATTATTCTCTTCACAGATTCTTGCAAGAGAGACTTTCGATGGTGATTGATGTCTCTTCATGTCACAATTGGAAGACCCTTTACCCCCCCCCCAGTAGCCACTGTGACCACGAACGCTTCCCTGATAGGGTGGGGGTGGGGCATTTTCAGGGAAAGACTGCCCAAGGCACATGGACTGATCAAGATTCACATCTGCATATCAATGTTCTGGATTTGAGAGCGGTACTTCTGGAGTTGCAGTACTTTCAGGACTCCCTTCCTCTAGGGACAATTGCAATTCAGATGGGCAACATGTCAGTGGTCTGGTACTTGAACAAACAAGGCGGAACCAAGTCTTACCCCCTTTGTCGAGAAGCCCTCCGGGTATGGCAATGGGCTGTGTTGTCCCACTGTTTTCTGATAGCAACGAACATCCCAGGGAAATTCATCATGATAGCGGACAAGCTGAGCAGGGCAATACTGTTGCCTCACTAGTGGTCTCTCAACCAATGAATTGCGGATTTGATTTTCCGCAAATGGGGCCAGCCTTGCTGCGACTTCTTTGCCAGTCACATCAATACCAAATGCAGAAGCTACTTTGCCCTAATACCATCTCCAGGACATTCCCCGAGAGATGCACTCGTACACGATTGGCCTCCGGGTCTCCTATATACATTCCCACCTATTCCATTGATGCCCAAGGTTTTACAGAAAGCAAAATCACTGGGTAGGACAGTTTTCCTCATAGCCCCCTACTGGCCTCAACAGATTTGGTTCCCCTTCCTTCACCATCATCTGCCGGAGGA
Organism: Protopterus annectens; assembly: GCF_019279795.1. Taxonomy (NCBI): domain Eukaryota; kingdom Metazoa; phylum Chordata; order Ceratodontiformes; family Protopteridae; genus Protopterus; species Protopterus annectens. The sequence continues at coordinate 425,815,837 of NC_056750.1, forward strand.
TCCATGGATCCTGGACCCAGTTCTGGACCTTCTGACACACCTGTCAGGGGACCTCCATCCTTCACTGCAGTCCCTAAAGCTGACTGCTTGGCTAATCCACTTCCCCTAATTGCCAGGCTTCATTCACTCTCAGATGATTTAAGACAAATCCTTTTGTCTTCTCACAAGCCATCCACCAGGAAACTATACCGCAGTAAGTGGAACAGGTTCTCAATTTGGGCCAATATACAGAAAATCGACCCTTTCCGAGCGCCTTTATCGTCCATTTTAGAATTTTTGACAAAGATTTTTAAGGAAGGAGCAGCAGCTGCCACAGTTCGAGTCCAGTTAGCCACCATATCAAATTTCCACCTTTGATTCGATGGGTTGAACGTTATGGGCCATAAGTTATCTAAGGCTTTTCTTAAAGGTGTTTTTCACATGTGACCTCCTGTCAAAAATCCCTTATTCTCCCTGGAATTTGAGTTTTATGCTGTCTCAAATAATTCTCCCCCCTTCGAACCAGCATCTTCTTGTGATCTCAAATATTTGTCCTGGAAGAGTATATTTCTAGTAGCCATTACTTCTGCCCACAGAGTGTCAGAACTTCAAGCATTATATCTATCAGAGCTTCTTACATGATTTTCCATGCTGATAAGACTATCTCTCAGAACAAACCCCTCCTTTTTGCCTAAAGTCTGTTCTGAATCCAATATCAATCAGGTCATTGAGTTGCCAGTCTTTTTTCCCAACCACTTTAACAAATTGGATACATGCTGCATAAACTTGATGTACACAGACAGTTCAGATTTTATCTTGATAGAACTAAGGGTATTAGAAAATCAGATCAACTTTTCATATCTTTCTCGGAGGCCAGAAAAGGTAATCCAGTGGCTAAAACAACCCTATCTAAATGGTTATCAGATTGTATATCCTTTGTTTATGCGAATGCAAACATGCCATTGACACACAGACCTAAGGCTCATTCTACCAGAGCTGTTTCTACGTCTTCTGCCTTTCAAGTTAAATTGCCCCTTGACAATGTTTGTGTTGCATCCACTTGGTCTAGGCCTCATACCTTTATCACGCATTACAAAGTTAGATAAGGCTTCCAAGGACAGGTTTGCTTTGGTTACACAGTTCTGAAAAACGTACTTCAGTGAGCCACCCAAGATTGAGGGTGCTAGGGACGCTACCCATCAGTGAGAATAAATGGTGAGATTTAGCAGCTTCACATAAAGAAGTTATGATGTCCTTCAAGGATGCATCTGCAGTCCTTACAAATGGGTTGTCCTGTCGTCAGGCAGCCCTTCGGTCGGCCGGATTCCAAAGTCTGGGTCTGGCCTCGGCTGATGTCGCACTTCACCCGACGTCATAGCTGCAGTTCTTCGGGTATAAAGGTATCAGCCGACGCCATTTTCCTCAGTCTTTCTTGCCGCGTGGCGCCCGAAGCAGAAGCTGTTCGCAAGTGCCGGTCGGTCAGAACCAGAGATTACTACTTCCGAAGACTTCTAAAAAGCTAAGTACCCCGTTGGGGACTCTTTCTTGCCTCAGCCGATGTCAGAAAAAGTGAATAACTGTTTAACTTGTGGGAAACAAATACCTCATAAAGATTTCCACTCTTACTGCTTACCTTGTTTAGGCCCAGACCACGACGTAGCAGCTTGTCTAGCCTGTGCTTCTTTCAACCGACGGACGCTTAGACGTCGGTCGGAATTTGCAGAGGAGTTTTTCGGCTCCGCTTTTGCTTACATTATGCCGTCGGAAACTCCGACTTCGCAAATATCTAAAAAGCGCAAGGAAAAGGACCGACACTCGCGGTCCGCGGTTTTGGCCAAAACCGCGGTTAAGCCAACCGCGAGTGTCTCGGTGTCGGCTGAAACAGAGTCCACGGTTCTTCCTTCGGCCGAAAGCTTACCTACTACCGAGGCCTCATCCAGCATGGCTGAATCTGCTACTGAAATCCCACCTGCTCTTGCAGGTTCACAGTATTTATCTGATACTATCCCTTTAGATATTTCTACTCCTGCACGTGGAGCTGCTAGGCCACCTGCATCCATGTCGATTAAGGCTTTTGCCAGGGCTAAAGCAGCAAAATCTACCAAAACTGTGCCTGCTAAGACCCCCTCTCACAGACCTAGCTCTAGTTCTCAAATGCTTAGTCTAGCAGAGGATCTCATTTCTTTGATCCAGGGATCCCAACCCCACCCAGACAGGGCCTCTCACCCACCTCCAGAAAAGAGGCCTAGAGCAGAGCCCCCTGAGCCAGTTTCTTCAGATGACTCCTCTGATGACTCAGATAATTCAAACCCTCCTGAGGGCCCTTTTTCTCCCTATGAGGACTCTGATGCAGAAGAGTCCATTCCTTCGGCCTCTCGGCCTGAGGAATTTTCTTTTGGGGAAACCTTGCATGCTATGAGGGAACAATTTCAATGGCAGGGCCAGGATTTTTCAGACTCTAGGAAAAGGCTTAGAACCTTTTTGCATTTGCCACAGCATAGGCCTTTAGCCATTCCTCCAGTACTTACTGTTGTGGATGATGCATTTAATGATGCTTGTATTGCTCCTGATTCTCTTCCTCTGGCCCCTGCTAAGCCCGATAGGTACTACAGGGTTCCGGACACACATTATCATTTGTATAAGGCTCCTTTTGCAGATCCTGAAACTATCTTCCAGGGACCCAAGGCTGTAGCAGCTACCTCTGCCAAAAACCCCCTCCCCTCTGAAAGGGAATCTAGGGCCTTAGAGAGATGGGGTAAAAAAGTTTACACTTCTGCTACTCTTTCAGCTAGGACCTTGAACTGTCAATTCCACATGATTCAGTATCAGGAATTTATGTTAGATCAGTTAACTAAACAACTGTCCTCGGATGAACCATTAGACAAAAAATCTGTTCAGGAAATGGTACATAACATTCAACAGGTCAGTAATCATTCCTTAAAATGCGGCTATGATGCACTGGAGGCTTCCTTTAGATCAGCCATGACTGGTACAGTGATCAGAAGACATGCATGGTTAAAAGAGCAGTCCTTACCAGACCATGTTAAATCAAAGCTCCTAGATGCTCCCATGGATAAGCTCAATTTGTTTGGCTCCCCGGCACAGCAGGTGCTGAAGAAGGTGGAACAGAAAGCAAAATCTGTCCAGACAGTCAAGGATTTCTTGCAGGTCCAGCCTCCAAGGTTTAGCAGGAACTGGCCTTCCAAGAATTGGTCCTTTCCAGACACCTCCAGAGCCCAGAGAGGCAGGAATAGGCGCTCGAGGCAGGGGTCAATCCAGAGGTGCCTACAGGGGGCGTCAGTGGCAGGCTAACAACCAGTGAGGTACAGCCACAGATCCAGCCACCACCACTTCCACAGGACAATCACAGTGACTTGGCTCTGGCACCGCCTACCAGGGAACAACTAGAAGCACCCTTAGGCGGAAAGCTAGCCTTATTTTCAGTAAACTGGCATTACATCACAGGAGACAAATGGATTTTACAGACAATAGACCAAGGTTACAGGTTTCACTTCCAGACTCTACCAAGGAAGAGAGGAATGCCAAACCTACCTCCAAATCATAAGACAGAAGCTCTAGAACAAATAACTCACTTACTAAGGATGAGAGCTGTAGAAAGGGTACCATCTATGGAACAAGGGCAAGGATTTTACTCTAGACTCTTCCTGGTACCAAGAAAAGAAAACCAATGGAGGCCTATTCTCGACCTGTCCGCTCTAAACACATACCTCATTGTTCCAAAATTCAAAATGCTGACCCTACAGCAACTTCTTCCCATGCTGGGCAAGGAGTCTTGGCTGGTAACTCTAGATCTCAAGGAGGCATACCTGCACGTCCCCATACGACCAAATTGCAGAAGATACCTCAGATTTCTTGCAGGATCAGAGCATTATCAATTCTCAGCATTGCCCTTTGGCTTATCTACTGCGCCCAGAGTATTCACGAAATGCCTGGCATCAGTAATTGCTCATTGCAGGCTTCAGGGAATTCAAATTTACCCTTACCTGGACGACTGCCTGTCACAAGCGGACAACAAGAACAAATTAACAGAAGATTTGAAAAAGGTCATTCATCTACTGCAAGCCCTGGGATACACAGTCAATATAAAAAAGTCAAGGCTGATACCATCCCAAAGGATAACCTTCTTGGGTGCAGAGCTGGACACATCAAACCAAATGGCATTCCTAACAGTAGAAAAACAGAGGCTAGTACCATCCTGGTTATTCAATACTACTTCTTCCCCTTTGGGAAGTGCTTCCTTGTAGAAAAAGAAAAAAAGGTATATATACTCGCAGCAAACGAGATCTGAGGTAATTCCAGCAGTGCATTGTGGGATAAGGGGCTTGGTCTCGAGCTACTGGCAAACCTTGAGCTTTGCTATAGGCCGTGCCATCAGTGAGAATAAAGGCGAGATAAACAACTCGCATGGAAAGTTATGGTGAGTACGTAACTTCTTTTTTATGTACATGTATGATTGCTTATGTCGTAAGTGATGGGTTAAACATGTTTCATGTTTAAAGAAAAAGGGGCAGGAATTTAACAGTTTATGTAATGTTGCTTAGGCTATATGATGTATAGCAATACATGCAAAGTATAGTGTTTGTAATGTTAATTTGGTAATACAGTTTAATTACTTTTGTATAAATTTAAATGTGCCTATGTCATAAGTGGTAATAATTCAATAAAAGTGTTTAAATAAATGAATCTTGAACAGCTTCTTGTTAAACTACTGCAGGATTCTTTCCAGTCAGTGTTTTTTCTTCACCTTTTCTACTTTATTTTCTTTCAGGATCTCTACATTTTTTCTTAGCATCCAGGCATTGTACTTCTAATCACTAACTGACTTTTACTTAACTGGCAAAATTGCTAGCTCTTATTTCTTGGTTTCTTTTTTCACACTGGGATATCTGAAATTAAGCTGTTGGTCAATGTGCAACAGTATTGGAAGCCTTGGCTGGTCTTTTTTTTTTTTTTCTGGTATGAGTTATTCTGCCATTAAGGTTCGATTCGCTGCCATTTCTAATTTCAACATCGACAGGGATATAATACACGTTTGACAGCTCTTAAGCTTTCTAAATGCTTCCTGAGGAGCACTTTTTTTGTTGCAGGCCCCCATACGAGATCTGGTACCTGTGTGGAATCTTCCTTTGATATTAAAAGTGCTTGTGGGTTCTCTCTTTGAACCTTCAGCTATAGTTTCTATAAGGGTGTTGTCATGGAAGATCCTTTTTGTTATAGCGGTCTCTTCTGCCAGAAGGGTGTGTGAGTTGCAAGCACTAACCTCTGCTCCTTACTAAATTTTTCATAAGGAGAGAGTTACTGTTAGGACAAATCCTTCCTTTTTGCCCAAGCTCACCACAGAGTTTATTTTTAACTAGTCTTCTATCCAATTTTAGTAACAAGCGAGAGTAGTTGCTTCATTGTTTGAATATCCATAGACAGTTCAGGTTTTATCTGGATAGAAGTAAATTTTAGAAAGTCTGCCTAACTTGTTTGCTTCCTTTTCTAAGTTGAGGCTTGGGAAGCCTGTATCCAAAGTGATCCTGTCCAAATGCCTCTCCAACTGTATCTCATTTGTGTATTTCGTGAAGGGAATGTTCTTACTGACAAAGTCAGGAGGCCATTTGACTAGAGCAGTGGTACTTCAACTGCCTTTTCTTGCAGACTTTACTGCCTTTTCTTGCAGACTTTAATGATGTTTGTGCTTGCAGCTGCCTGGTCTAAAACTCATGCCTTAGTCTTCCACTACAGACTAGATGTTCAATCTAGGTCATGAGCTGGGGACTCTGTCCCACAGGTTGAAGCTGGATGGAAAAGGCAACATCAGATACAAATGTTATGTTCTTAGCATAACAGTATATCCATGCTGTTTTCCTTTGTCCAGTTCTCAACCATCCTTCCCTTCAAATTGCCACTGTGGTTAGCGGATACGATCCTGATTGTTCTGGTAGCCTGGTTTATGAGCTGCCCTGCACAGGTTATTGTTTGCCAGTTTTACCTGTTATCTTCTTAATATGTTAGTCAAATCTGATTTTTTTTCACGGTGAGTGGTCAGGGGCAAACTATCTGAAGAGAGTGGGAGAAAGCAGGGTACTGTGGGTAGAGGAGGTGGAGCTCTTGGGCCAAAGACTCTTGAATGGTCAGCTTTGGATATGAGCTGGATCCAATAATGCACAGGTTGAACCAGAAGGAAAAAGACAAAAACTGATCTATTATGGTAAGTACATACTTTTGTTTTGTTTTCCCTTTTTTGAAAATGGCCAAGTACCTTTACTACAAGCTTCCTTACAGGATGGGCCTACTCACACAGGACAGTGGTTTTCTAGTCCACCCCAACCTTCATGTTTTTCAGCTCACAGTCTGGATGATAGAATTTTAATACTTCCTATACACATTTTTTTCTGGGGATGTGAAGCAAGTATTTATTAGAGGAGGCCTGGAAACTTGCTTGCAGAGAATCATGTGTGGCAAAGTGGAAAAGTTTTAGTAGTTGGGTACTTAAGATGTGCCAAGATGTTCTTTGTATTTCACTGTTGCAGTCTTCACATTTGGGTTATCCCTGCCAGGTTAGCCCTTAAGGTACAGACATGATGGGTTCTACACTACTTGTTTGAGTTGCTAAAAATATAGCATTTGTTACCTTTCTGTTAAGATGCACCTTTTGGTCGTGGATTCCCATTTCTTCCTTCTCGGGTTAAACCATTCTTGAAAGGGGTACTGCATATTGTTAGCTCACCTAAAAAAGAAGAGACTTCTCTTTAGGATCTTAACTTTGTACTAGTGAAAGTTAGTTTCTTTTTAAGCCAGCTCACAAGACCTATTTAAAGATCACAATATGGACTGCTCTGACCTCAGTGAGAAGACTATCCAAGTTGTAAGCTCTTATGGTGACCCCCCCCCACACACCTTTCATAAGGATAGGGTATCCTTAAGAACTAGGCATTCTTTCATGCCAAAATTGGTTTCAGAGTTTACTTTAAATCAGTTTGTTCATCTTTATGTATTCAAATAAGAGAGAAAATTCTGCACACTCCAGATGTGCACATGTAGACTGGCTACTACAGTGACAGGACAAAAGACTTCAGCATTTCAAATCAGTTATTCATTGATTATGAAAGTTAAAAGAACAGTCAATATCAAAACAAACTATTTAACAAATGGTTGTCCTACGCTATTCAGTTTTGCTACTCTCATCAAGGCAAGTACCTTCCAAGCAAAGTCAGAGCCCATTCTACTAGGGCTGTGGCTACTTCTGCAGCTTTATGGGAAGTGGTGCATTCTAGAAACCTTCTAGAGGCAGTAACTTGGTCTTGTGTATATAGTTCTATCAAGCACTATAAGATGAATTACTTCCCCGGTGTCGTTGCAGGATTTTCTTGGACTGTACTCCACAGGCTCCTGGACTGTGATCCTTGCCGCCTCCCAGTCTTTCTAAGCTTTAGTATTTGTCCCATGTAGCTTAGGCTGCTGCAACAGTGATCTAATGATGAACATAGTACAGTTGTTTAAGTGAACTTAGCATAACAATAGGTGTTCTAATAGATCACTTTTGCGGTACAAACTCCCTATCTCTCCTTTCCCCTTCTATTTTCTGCCAGGATGGACGTTCCTGTTTTCCTCCTTTCACTTAGCACATACTTCTGTCTTCAGGGCTCTACCTTCCCTTTTCATGGGAGAAAGAAGGCTCTGAAATTTGGTGGCTGTATGTGTGCTTTATGCCAGCATGCTCTTGTTCCTCAATGGATGTGTGTGTGGAAAGTGCCCTAAAGTTTTGGAATCTGGCGGGGCATCTGATCCTTGGAAAGATATGCCCCATATAGCACAGACTACTGCAACTGTGATCTATTCATACATTTACTGCAATGGTAAGTTTCCTTGCACAGCTGTACTTTTCTTCCTGTTTCCTTTAGGAAAGTTGCAGTTTCAGTAGAGGGTTTATGCTCGTTGTATGAATCACATCTGGGCTTCTACCATAGAAGGCTCAATACTGGACTTCCACTGCAGAAGTCCTGATGTCTGACTTGAATGTCAAGGGCTGAGTATCTTTTCTCCTGTTAGCAAGATAGACTATCGCGTGCTGGGACATCAGTGCTTTTCAAGCATGTTTACTGACCAGCTTATTGTCTCCTGAGAAACTGACAGAAATAAAAAAGGAAACAAATATCAAAGCTGACTGTCCTAACAATTAGCAATCCACATTATAATCTGACCCAGTGGTGTAAACCTTGGCTCTAGATGATTTATCACTGTTGAAGTGACACCCTGACCCCTTGTAACAATGGGGAAAAGGGGTTATGGGTGGATGGATTCCTGTTATGATGAAAATCTCTAAGGGTGCATAAGATTGCATTCAACCAGGGCACAATGGTGCCTGTAGCCCTCCTTGAAGGAGGCAGGTACATTGTTCTCATTACATGCATTTGCCAAACAGTCTGTTGAATACCATTTCTTGGAGCAGGGCAGGGCTTTGATGACTTTGCCACAACCACTTATTCTGCAGCTCGCTCCTGGGCAGTGATTTTTTATTTATTTATTTATCATTTGTTGACCGGGAAAGTCCAACTAGGTTCCACAGAGCCTGTTTTCAGTGGAAGCCCGGGGAGAAAAGCTCCAGATCTTGCCTACCTTTGAATCTTTAAGCTTTGGAAACCTACATGGGTGTCATGGTAACTGCAACAGTAGTTCATACAATGAATGTAGTACAGCTGTGTTAGGAACTTTACATAATAGTAGAGGTTTGAGTATGATCATAGTTTCAATCAGGTTTTGCTGTGGCCTTTCCCATCTTGTTTTTTGGTATCTGAGGGCTAGGCTGGGTTTTGCATCGCATTATTCTTCTGTACACTACACCTGTCTAAGGGACCTCTAGTTTCCTTAGACTGGGCTACCCTTGGCAGGGCTTCACAGAATGTTCTACCCACAGGGTCTGGCACCCGGGAGGAGTGTAGTGGTTTAGCTTCACTTAATTATGTAATATTAGAGGCGGTGGATAGTTCAAGTACCTTCCAGCTATCCTAGGTGTGAGGAGAGAACAGAAGATGGCATGGATGGGTGTCTGCTTTATATGGGTGTAATTAATATTAGTCAAACTTTTCTGAATGATCTTCTGCTTGCCAGGCCCCTTACCAAGTCCTGTACTTTGCATTTGTCATGGGTAGCACCTTTACTTTAGTCTTTACAGGTGTTTATCCCTTCCTTATGTTTAGGCTATTTGGTTCATTTTTTTTCCTTACCCCACTGTGTTAGAAGCCCTCTCTTTGCCATGATTGCGTTTTGGAATTGAATGTTGTAGTATGTGTGTATTGCAGTGGAGTCATCTTGATTTTGTGGACCATTAGCTGTTCCTCATTGTGGTGGATTTCTTCAGCAAACATCAAAAGTGATACCACCTTCCTGCCTTCACTTTGAAAGCGCATCCTGCCCATAGTTTTATCTGAAGGGTGTAGATCTATTAATTGTCCAAGGCATCTGAAGACTCTTGGAGAGGAAATTACTCACCAGTGCTAAGGCCCATTTTTATTCCCTGCTAGTTCTAAAGGGTCGTGTCCTGCCAAAATGCCCTTTCATTAGACTAGTTTGTCATTCATGTGGCACCTGAGCAAACATTAGTAAATTTGGTCCTACTTGTGTCGATTTAGTCTTCAGTGCTGATAATAGGTAGCGACTGCTATGCCCTTCTTATGGTGGTTTATATCCCAGATGGTCATCTTTGTCTGTCATTCACCATGAGTTAGTAGCCCAGCTTGTCTTTGGGCATCAAGATGATCCATATGCCAAAGTTGTTTATTATTTAGAGACCATCATTTGTCAGTGGTATTTTTAGATAGAAACATTCAGTGTCTTCAGAAGAAAAGCAGAAATGAACATTAAAAGCCGCCTTTGTGCTATGGAAGTTTTTTTTCTTTAGATTTGTTTTCCTACCATTTTAGCTGCTACTACATCTCTTGGGAAACACTAGGCAAGCAAGGCAGAATGCACATTTGGATTACCTATTGGCTGCATGTGATAGCAGTTTGGAGCATATTAATGGCACAACTGCAGCTAAAGGGGGATGGACTGAATATACCTACACAGCAGTACAGTGGTGATAAGGAAATGCTAAATTATCCGAAAGATCAGCCACGTGATATAATGGTATAGGTTACAGATCTTGAAAATGCAAAAAGCTACAGAAACCCCTATTTTGAGATTACCATTTAATGTATCTTGAGTGTCTAGTCCCACCTAAGTGAAAAAATAGTGAGTATAAACAATACAGGCATCAGTAAATGAGAATAGCTAAATAGAGAAGGCCACTAAAATTCAACTTAATCACATCATGTGTGTATGGGTTTCTGTAAAGGAAGCGGTTTCACAGTGATCTGCAGAGACCACTGTCATTTTTTTCATTTTTAAGTGGTGTACATGTGTTTAACAAGTGTTACTACATTAAGTATGTGGAGGATTTAAAAAAAAAAAAAAAAAAAAGCTCAAGTTTGATCATACAAATAATGCAGCTATTTTCAAAAAATATGGGCTGTTCAGTATTCTGAACATTCCCATGCTGATGCACTCCTTCCATGTCTTCTCCAGTTCTTTGTTGTCATGCTGCACTCAGCTGTAGTCTCCAAAATGGCGCCAGGCTGGCTAGAGTTTGTTGTAGTACTTTTTGTAACTTTTTGGATTACATCTCTAGTATTAGCAGGTTATTTGCTTTTGTTCACCTTTCCTTCCTTTTTTCAGTGCTTCCAATGTAGACATACCTTACTTTTTCCTTCTCTTGAATCCTCATCAGATTGTGAGGTTAGCAGAGGTTGTCTTTTGTTTCTTCATGTCTGCATTGGTGTTTGCTAACTGGTTTTGGTTCTTTTCCCACTTTCTTGATGATTCTGCTCAGTAAGCCTGCTTGGCTTCCTTTTCTTCGGGATTGTTTTTTCTTTTTCTGCCATTATGAAGTGCGGATGTTCATCGTGTTACCCTGCTGCAGTCATCACACTTGGGTTATCCTGTCGTCAGGCGGTCCCGCATTCGGCCTGAATTCCAAAGTCTTGGTCCGGCGTTGGTTGCTGTCACTTCTTCCCTGACGTCAGTGCGCCAGGGGTATAAATAATGAATCCGATGCCATTTTCTTCAGTCTTTCTTGCCGCGCGGTGCCCGAAGCAGAAGCAATTCGCAAGTGCCAGTCGGCCGACTCCTGAGATTTTCGAAGTCTAATTTCAGATCCGAAGTCTTCAATAAAGCTAAGTACCCCATTGGGGAAACTTTTCTTGCCTCAAACCGATGTCAGAAAAAGTTAACAATTGTATTTCTTGTGGGAAGCAAATACCTCATAAGGATTTTCATTCTTACTGCATACCTTGCCTAGGCCCAGACCACGACATCACTGGTTGTCGTTTTTGTGCTAGGTTTAATAAGCGTACTATAAAAAGACGCTTTGATTTCGCACGACATTACTTCGGTAGAAAATGTAACTACACTATGCCGTCGGTGCAACCGACTACCGGCGTGCACAAAAAACGCAAGGATAAGGACAGGCAGCCTAGACCCAGGCCAGACTCAGAGGCCTTGGCTGGCCCGGTCTCCAGTTCACCGGTCTTTCAGTGAGGCTCCGACGCAGCCCCTCACTACTGCAGTTCTGGAACCCGAGACTGCTTCGGAGCTTTTGGCGGAGAGTACTAGGCCGACGCAGCCATTTTGTTTAGCCCCTACCAACGACACTGCCGATAAAGATGTCGGTGCTGCAGAAACACCTTCGGTTTCTGAAGGCGTATTCAGACGGACGACGCTCACCATAAAAACATATCCTAAGACTAAGACTCCTGTTAAAAAAAAGACTGCACTTCAGTCTCCAGTTCAAGGCCCCATGCCTAAGAAACAGATGCTCAAAATGGCTGAAGATTTGATCTCTTTAATCAGGGGTTCCCAGCCCCCACCCGACAAAAGGCCTAGACAAGAGGAAGATTATGCCTCCTCTGAACAGGTGTTGCTTTCCTCAGGCTCCTCTGAGGACCAAGATTACTCCTTCTCCCCTTATGAAGATTCTGATGCTGAGGATTCCATTCCTTCAGCTTCTCCTCCTGAAGACTATTCCTTTGGGGAAACTTTACACACTATGAGGGAACATTTTCACTGAGAAGGTCAGGACAACTCTGACTCAAAGAAAAGGCTCAGAGTTTCTTTTACTCCCCCAGCACAGACCTCTTGCCATCCCCCCAGTTTTACACATTGTGGATGATGTTTACTTAGAATCCAGTTTGAACCCAGATTCTCTGCCTCCTGCTCCAGCCAAACCTGACAGATACTATAGAGTGCCTGACTCCCACAAATTCCTTTATAAAAGCCCTGTTGCTGATCCAGAGACTATCTCCCAGGGTCCCAAAGGGGCTAAGGCTTCTATGGCAAAAAATCCTGTACCCTCTGAAAGGGACCCCAGAGCACTAGACAGGTGGGGGAAAAAGGTTTACATCTCAGCCACTCTAGCTATGAGGGCACTAAATTGCCAATTTCACATGATAAAATATCAGCAATTTCTAATGTCTCAGTTAAAACAAAAAATGCGCGCACTCCCTCAACAGTCTGAATTGAAAGAAATGCAGGATTTGTTACATGCAACTGAACAGGTGGACAAACTTACTTTACAATGTGGTTTTGATTCTTTGGAGGCTTCCTGCAGAGTAGCTGTCACTGGGTCTGTTATACGTAGGCATGCTTGGTTAAAGAACAAACTCTGCCTGATCATGTTAAAGCAAAGCTTCTAGATACTCCCTTACAGCAGGATGTTCTTTTTGGAGTTAAAGCAGAAGTCGTCTTGAAGAAAATGGAGGATAAGGCAAAATCTATGCAGACAGTCAAAGATTTTCTACAGGTACAGCCCCCTCGCTTCAGCAGAAATTGGCCAACAAAAAATTGGTCCTTTCCAGCTACTGACAGACCACAGAGGGGTAACTACAGACGTCCAAGAGGCAGAGGGCAACCACAAGCCCAGTACAAACCTCGACAATGGGGCACTGCAACACAAAAGGGAGGAGAAGACAGGTCCCAAACTACCAGGAGGCAAACTCAATGACTTGCACCTCACCTGGCCAAGCAACACTCCCTTGGCAGCCCCCTTGGGAGGAAAACCCGCACTTTTTTCAGGCTACTGGCACATTGTCACAAAGGACAAATGGGTCCTAGACATAATTTCACGAGGATACAGATTCCATTTTCACACCTTGCCAATGAAAAGAGGAATGCCAAACCTGCCGCAAAATCAATGGGCAGAGGCGCAAAAACAAATTGCTGCTCTCATGGACATGAGAGCCATTCAACTGGTACCTACTCCAGAGCAAGGCCAAGGATTTTACTCGAGACTCTTTCTAGTTCCCAGAAAGGACAATGCCTGGAGACCAATTCTGGAACTTTCAATTCTAAACACCTTCTTACAAGTACCCAAATTCAAGATGCTAACACTACAGCAGCTTCTTCCCATGTTGGGCAAGAAAGCATGGCTAGTAACGTTGGACCTCAAGGAGGCATACCTGCATGTCCCTATCAGACAAAGTTGCAGAAGATACCTCCGTTTTATTGCAGGTTCAACTCATTACCAATTCTCTGCACTAACTTTTGGCTTATCTACTGCGCCCAGGGTCTTCACAAAATGCCTGGCACCAGTAATTGCATACTGCAGACAGAGGAATTCAAGTATACCCATACCTGGATGACGGCCTCATCCAAGCAGAAAGCAAGGACAAACTCTTACAACATCTGGCTTTTGTAAAGCATCTTCTAAGTTGCCTGGGGTACACAGTAAACGAAAAGAAATCAAAACTAGTTAAACTAGTACCCTCACAAACCATGACATTCCTGGGTGCCAGCTTGACTACAACGGCACAGAAGGCTTATCTGACGCCAGACAAACAATTGCAACTGACTCTATACTTCAAAACGATGGCAACAAAGACCCAACTACCTGCAAGAAAAATTCTGCAGGCCTTGAGCTTCATGGCATCTTGCATACTACTAATACCATTTGCAAAGCTGCATATGAGGAAATTGCAGTGGTACCTAAAAAGCGTGTGGTCTCAACACAGCCACAGCTTGGACACAATGATATCTCACATTCCCTACCTACAACAGGAGTTTCTATGGTTGTCACAGGCATGTCACCTCAACAAGGGTCAGCCTTTCATCTTGCCCCCAGCCAGGCAAACTGTGACAACAGATGCATCGGACTACGCCTGGGGGGCACACATGGCAGGACAGTGCGTTCAAGGCGTATGGACTGCAGATCAAAGGAATATGCACATCAATCAAAAAGAGATGCTAGCTGTACAGAATGCTCTGACAGCCTTCAAAAATCTATTACATCCAGGACAACTTATAAGGACGGACAACCCCACAGTAATGTGGTACATAAACAAGGGGGTACACACTCCTACCCTCTATGCAGGCAAGCAATGACCCTGTGGAACACAGCTCTGGCTTACCAAGTTCAGTTACAAGCTCAATTCCTGCCAGGAAAAAAGAACACATTGGCAGACGACCTCAGCAGAAACATCATGGACCCCCACGAGTGGAAACTGGATCCACAAGTATTTGCAATAACTCAAAAATGGGGCCTTCCAGATATAGTTTTGAGGACTGGCAAACAGGTCTATCAACTAACAAAATTCTGTACAAGGACACTTCGCCATCAAGCTTGGAAAGTGGACGCACTCTCATTCAGTTGGAAAAACCTGACAGTATATGCCTTCCCTCCATTGCCTCTCCTCACAAAGGTGCTTCTGAAAGTCAGAAAGGAGAGACCACGACTGATAACTCCTAGCCCCAGACTAGCCACGCCAGCACTGGTACCCATTATTGAAGAATATGGCCCAGGGCCCACCTTGGATTTTACCACAAATTGCCCATTTGTTCACACAGCAAAACAATCAGATTCTTCACAGCCAGCTCAAAACCTTGAATCTGGCTGCATGGCAAATCACCTAAGCATCCAGCCAGCTCCTCTTTCCCAAGCAGTTATGGATGTTATTCTGGAAGCTAGGAGGCCCAGCACCAGGAAGGCCTATTCGGATAAATGGAAAAGGTTTTGCGCCTGGAACCAAGCTAAAGGCCAAAACACACTTCAGCCTTACATGCCTCAAATTCTACAGTACCTAACTGAGATGTTACACAAAGGACTTTCTTTTTCTTCCATTAAAATCCATGCATCAGCTATTTCAGCCCACTACAACACGGATCCACCCTTATTTTCGCGTCCACTTCTAAGGCAGTTCCTCAGAGGGGCAAAAAACATTAGGCCCTCCAGGAGAGCACCTACACCAACATGGGACCTCAATTTTGTTCTGGAAAAACTTACGCTACCTCCCTTTGAATTAGCTTTCTCTGCAGATCTGCAGTTTCTATCATTGAAGACTGCCCTGCTACTAGCAATAACTTCAGCTAGAAGAGTCTCAGAGCTGCAGGCACTAATGGCAGTGGAAGCTTTCCTCATTTTCCATCAAGACAGAGTTTCTCTACGAACTAATCCTTCCTTCATGCCTAAGGTGGTTTCCAGTGTGACTTTAAGTCAAACCATCCACTTACCCACCTTCTTCCCAAATCCACAGAACAAAGGAAAAAGACTCCTGCATTCCTTGGACATTCACAGGCAACTTCGTTACTACTTGGATAAAACTAAGGTTTTCAGAAAATCTGACCAGCTCTTTGTATCCTATGCTACAGCTTCACAAGGGAAGGCCATATCAAAACAAACCATTTCCAAATGGATAGGACATTGCATTCCTTTTTGCTATATCCATCATGGAAAACCAGTTCCTGCTACCATTAGGCCCCACTCTACCAGGGCAACAGCTACATCTACAGCCTTTCCTCAGAGGGGTTCCTACCAAGGAGATTTTGGAAGCTGCAACTTGGAGTTCAGTACACACCTTTACCAAACACTATCACTTACGAATTTACTCTGACTAGAGCTGGCTTCGCCACTGCAGTTCTGCAGGGCCTTCTAGCCTCCTCTAACCCTCTATAACTTCTCCACCCATCCTTAGCTTTGGGATTCTACCCAAGTGTGATGACTGCAGCAGGGTAACACGATGAACATAGTACAGTTTTGTACCTACCATAAATGTAGATGTTCGAGTGTTCACCCTGCTGCAGTCCAGGTTACCCTCCCTCCATCCCCTCTGATCTAACTGGCTAAAATCTCTACATTACCTTCCTGATGTATTTGCTTATAGCTTGAGAGATTTTGTGTTTGTGCAGAAATTACTTAATTTGGTACTAATTACTGACCACCTTTTTGGGGGCACCTGAGATCTGGGGCAAGAAAAACTGAAGAAAATGGCGTTGGATGCATTATTTATACCCCTGGAGCACTGATGTCCGGGAAGAAGCGACAGCAACCGACGTCGGACCAAGACTTTGGAATTCAGGCCGACTGCGGGGACCGCCTGACGACAGGATAACCCAAGTGTGATGACTGCAGCAGGATGAACACTCGAACATCTACATTTATGGTAGGTACAAAACTGTACTTTTTCTCATGTGTCTTTGAGCGGGGAAATTTACTACCTGATAATAGCAATGTCCCAGTGTCTCATGCCTTGGATAGAGAGCCACTGAGAAGATGTGACATTTGCCAAGATCTTATGCTTGCCACTGTCTGAAATCACTTGGAAAATGTTAATTATAGCTGTACCAGCAATGGCTCTCTGCTTTGTCCTCCTTGGGCTTGAAAGCAAAATGCTCATCATAATGATCACTGATGCAGCAGCCTTAGCTGTATGGGTTATATCCTGCAATAGGATGCAACAGCTGGCCAGCTTCCAAAGCGTCAGGGCACTGTCCACGTACCCAAGCAGTCATTCAGCTTGTACTGAGCTGACTAAAAAGGCAGGTTTGGGAGCCAAGCCTTTCAGAGCTTCCCTGCCACCAAAGAGTTACGCTCCTTTGAGGCTTTCGAGGGTCAGCTTGAGCAGTTCCTTTGCTGGGCAAGATAAGTTCCCTTTTGGGGAAAAATCTTCCCATTTAAAAAAAAAATGTTTATTTAATAACACTGTTTGAGGAAGTTATTTTAAAGCTACGTATTTCTGTTTTAACGGACTGTCTTGAGGATTTATTGTACTTTTAAATTACAGAGGTATTTTTTTCTGTCAGTTTAAAAGTTGCTTAAAGTAATTGAAGGCCTTTATTTCTGTGGAGAAATTGCGTTTATTTCACTTTTGGGGGATGGCAAAGTAGTGCTTTTTACTGTGTTTGTTTGAAAAAAGTAACATTTAAAGACTTAAGTTTTACCAGCTTTTGCTACTTGTAATCCCAGGGTAGAGGCACCATTTTCAGACTGACCATGGAACAAAACTGATGGTCCCATGGTCTGTCCTTCTTGCAGCCTCAATAAGAAAATGTTAAACAGACAACCTTCGACACCACAGCAGGCTAGTAAATTTGCTTCAGCTACTGGTAGATGATTCTGCTGTGGCCATTAGTTGTACCTCAGACCACTCATTTTTTACCCCAGATCCCTCTGGTATAGCTCCTATAGCTACTGTGGACTGGGGGTTAGCTGTGTCATTTACTGTTGTTTTGTCCCTTCGGTGGACAAGGGAGGGCCACGGTTCTCAGCCCTGAGAGAGAGAACAGGAAAAGCTTCCCTGTTTTGTCAGAATGTTATGCCTGTCGTTGGGGCAGCTGCTGTTGCCATTAATAAAACTGTTTGTCCCATTTTCCCTGTTGAAAACTAAACATATATCTACTTCTCAAGTTTCCTTAAGCAGGAGTAGTTTACTCAGTCTGGCTTTGGAGGAAATATGTTGCTGATTGCAGTTTTCTTGATACTTAGCCAGTTTGCCCCTAAAACAACAAATACGATGTATAAAGGTCCTCAGTCTTAAGTTTTTATATACTCTTTCCAAACCTAACCCAGCAGCTTTAGGTAATACTACTGCTGCTAAACATTTAGTTAATCCCACTCAAACTCTTACAGATAAGTATGGGGAAGAGTGTATGCTTCTGCAACTCTGATTTTTTCTTCAGAATTTTTGTCTGCAATTTCTTCCTGAAAGCAAAATCTGCTTTAAATAATTTAGTTAGTTCTATTGTGCATGTCGTTACTTATGGTTTGCAGTGTGTGTGTGACTCCGTTGATACTTCTTGCAGGGCTATGGCCATTGGTATTGTTTTGAGGAAATTTGCCTGGCTGCTTTCTGAGAACCTCCCATATTATATTAAAAATAAGATTTTAAATGTTTGTTTGGGTGGAGATTTAGTTTTTGGCCTCTCTCTACTGCAGAGGTGAGCAAAAAGTATGATGAAAAGGGTAAGCTGATACAGGGAATGTTTAAGATTTAGAGCCCTCCTTTTCCATTTTTTTAAAGGATTCTCCAGTCCCGCATCCATTTTTACTTCACATTTGTTTACTGGGAATGTCCAACTTGGAATGAAGCCAATTTTCAGTGGAGGCCCGGGGAGAAATGCTCCAGACGCATATCTTTGTAACTTTTGGTTAAAAAAAAAAAAAAGGGTAGTATCTTAACAAAATGCAGGTAAATTAACTTTTAAGAAGAAATGGCAAAAGGTTTCCAAAAAGAATTCTAGAGCCTCTCAAAATCAAGGGCAGTCCAACAAGTCAGAATTACTATTTAAGGGACCTTGTCACTCCCCTCACAACTTGGCAGCCCCATTTCCCTTCCAAAAAGTCTGAATCTCCACATGTTCTTTTGTGTTTCACTGTTGCAGTCATCACATTTGGGTTATCCTTGCCAGGGTAGCCCTCGGCCAGCCCGAATACCAGAGACTTGGCATTTCTGCGTCAGTTGCTGTCACTTGAGGACTGACATCAGGCTGTCAAGGGCAGTCCAACAAGTCAAGAGTTAATATTTAAGGGACCTTGTCACTCCCCTCACAACTTGGCAGCTCCATTTCCCTTCAAAAAGTCTGAATCTCCACTTTTCTGTTTGGCAACATATAGTTACAGATAAATGGGTTCTGAGAATCATTCCTCAAGGTTACAGATGGCAGTGGGAGAAAATGACTGTTTTCCAGGGGATAATCAGTCATCCACCAGAGCAGACTGTTTTATTTCCACCTGTCTTTCATCACATATTATTCCAAGGTGTGTTAGAACCTGATCCTCCTTCGCAGGTGGGGAAAGGTTTTTATTCAAGAATGTTTTGGTGCCAAAGAAAAAGAAATTTTGAGACATCAGTTTTGGATCTTTCCTTTCTAAAACTGTTTGTGATAGTGCCCAGATTCAAAATGTCACTTCATAATCTGTTACCTTTTGACTTCTTTCAAGTTTCCTGGTAACACTAGATTTCAAAGATGTTTATCACATCCCTGTTCATTCAGACTTCAGGTGTTTCTTAAGGTTTTGTGTGTCTGGCTCATGCCAGCAGTTCTCTGCCTTATCCTTTAGACTATCCACTGCATCAAGAGTGTTCACAAAAGTGTCTACCTCCGGTTATAGCTCATTGCAGGTTGCAGGGTATCCACGTTTGCCCATGTTCAGATTATTTTATTATCTTTGTGGAGTCTTTTTCATAGTGTCAGGAATCTGTCACTTGAGTGAGATCACTTACACAAGCTAGGATTTCAACAAACATTCAAATGTCTTTGACTCCTTCACACAGGGTTGTGTTCTTAGTGTGTCAGCAGGACACCTCAGTGCAGAGTTTTTTTCTTCCATAGGAAAAAAAATAAAACTATCTAGATCTATTTCTAAAGTTTTCCACTCAAGACTTTGGTCACTGCAATAGAATGCATTTGGTTTTTGGGTCTCACGATATTTATGATTCTTATAAATCTGATGGTGAGACGCCACATGAGAAAGATACAGTGGTATCTGAAGTCTTTTTGGTACCAGCGCCAACATCCTTTGTCTTTGCAAATCCCAGTGCTGGGGTTTGTCAGAAGAGAAATCTCTTGATGGAGACAGCAAATATTCTTAAATCTGGTTGTCCCCTTCTCCCTCCCTCTTCCAAAGCAGTCAGTTGCCACATATATCTCAGGCTTTGGTTGGATGGCAGTTTCGGGAGGGATAAAAGTGCAAGGTGTGTGGGACACCATGGGCAGACACACGCACATAAATATAAAAAAGATGCTTGCCCTGGTCTAGGCACTCAACTCTCTTGAGTCATCTTTGTTCCCTCGACCTCTTCAAGCTGTTGCAGGCAATACCACAATCATATGGTACATCAGCAAAC
This sequence comes from Protopterus annectens, assembly GCF_019279795.1. NCBI lineage: Eukaryota > Metazoa > Chordata > Ceratodontiformes > Protopteridae > Protopterus > Protopterus annectens. The sequence goes on from NC_056750.1 coordinate 425,835,975, forward strand.
AAGGAGGAACTAGGTCATACCCCCTTAGCAGACTAGCCATGCTACCTTGGGATATAACTTCACAGCACAATCATTCCATCAGAGCAAAACTGTGTGCAAACAAGCTGAGCAGGACAAGGGTAGACCATCACGAATGGAAACTAGATTAGGGCGTTTTCCAGGATTTGATCCATTTGTGGGGAGTTCCTCAAGTAGACCTCTTTATCTCATTTCTGAGCAATTAGCTGGCAAGATTCTGCTCCAGGACTCCATGCAAGAAGGCCTGGAAGATAGTTTAATATTCTTTTCCTTTGACAGGAATGTTCCTGTATATCTTTCCACTGATATCAGGATACTTGTGAAGATTCAGAGGGAATCCCACAAGATCATTGAGGTGCCACCCTTCTGGCTCTGGATACAGTTTTTCTTTTTGAAATGTCCAGGAGCAATTATTGCAAGTTTCCTCACAGACTGGCCTTACTCGCAGAGGAAGTGGAGTGTATGATGCACTGGACTCCTATCAACTTCATTTGACTGACTGAATGATAGGGTCTTAATTCCCATTAGGCACCTGTTTATTGATGATGGTGCAGCAGGTACTAATGGAGGCAAGAAAGCCTGCTATTAGAAAATGATGCATTAGAAAATGGAAAAGGTTTTGTAGTTGGTGCAACAATATAACCAGCACCAATTCAAGGCTAGTTGTTCTCAGGTCTTACAATATTTGTGCGAGTTACTGTCCTATGGCTTTTATTACTCCTCCTTTAGGATTCATTTATCTTCCATTTCAGCATGTCTGCCCATAGATCCTCCTCTTTCAATGCAGTCTCATGTCATAATATTTTTGAAAGGGGTTTTGTGTAACAGGCTCCAAGAAAACTGGTGCCCCCTTCTTTGAATCTGAATTTTGTGTTAGAGAAGCTAAAACTAGTTCCATTTGAACCAGCTAACATGGCTGACTTGAGGTTCTTAACATGAAAAATAGTGTTACCGATTGCTGTGAACTGTGCAAGGTTATCTGAGTTGCAAGCCGCTATGGAGAGTCAACTAAGTCTCATTTTCCACAGAGGCAGGGTTTGTTTGAAAACTAATCCTTTTATGCGTAAAGTGGTGTCTGAGTTAACTTTAAGCCAATCCATCCATCTCCACATTTTCTTTCCCAAAACTAAAAATGAACAAGAAATGATACTCCATACGTTGGATGTCCACAGGCAACTCTGGGACTCTTTTTACAGAAGTAACTTTCAGCTCTTCGGATCAATCGCTTACTTCTTGTGATGGTAAGAAGGGACAACTTATGTCAAAACAGACTATTTCTAAATGGTTGTCCATTACCTATTGTTGCTCTCTTCACAACAAAACTAATCCAGGCTGGGTCAAGTCCATTCTACCAGGGCCTTGGCTTCAAATATGGCTTTTTAGAAAGAGTTGGATTCTGCCAGTATTTTAGAAGCTGTATCTTGATCCTCTGTACATACTTTACAAAGTACTATAAGTTTGATTCTTTCTCTAAGTCTAGATTAGGCTTTGGTAGGGCCATACTCCAAGGGCTGCTGGACTCTCCCCTAACTTACTAGATTTGGGAGGTGGAAGGATAAGTCAATATATATAGCTAAGGCTACTGCAGCAGTGATCAATATGCTGAACATAGTACAGCTGTGTAAGTGAACTTGCCATAGCAGTAGATGTTAGAATGATCTCTGCTGTGGTAGCTGCTCCCTCCCTCCATCCTACTTGTTTTTTTGGTGCGTTGACTATCCCACGGTATATACTTTGTTTTTTTTGTTGTTCGTAGCATTATCCTTTCAGAGTTTAGCCTCCCTGTCTGTTAACATGAGAGCTCTGAAGTCTCTGTGCCCAAACCTGTCCTTTTAATCTGCTCAGCTGGAGCTGACTGTTTAGGCATGTGGAAGGTGCCCTGAAGGTTTGGAAGCTGGCCGGTTGTTATTCTATGTAGGTATAACCTATATAGTAAAAGTGACTGCAGCAATGATCATTCAAGCAGTTACTGTTAATTTAACTTGCACAGCTGTACTTTTGTAACACTGAGATCTGATGTTAATTTTCCTTCTGTCCTCAACTGTTAGGTTCAGATGTGATCTCGGATCTGTCTCTGACGTTAATAAAGCTCATGGCCACCAAAAAGCTCTCGAGCTGCTCCCTTATCCATAAATGAGCCAACCCCTAACATACCTTCGATCTCTGTTGCCACTTTTCATGAAAAGACGTGGTCAGCCTCAGCTCTCAAGTTTGTCTAAGGTAAGTGTATGCTTCTCTTAAAGTTTCCATTTTTCTGTCCTAAATCTTATTAATTTTTCACTCTACTTTGGATCCGACAAGAAAATCAGAGGTTCCATGTTCTTCAGATCTTATGAACAAAATCAGTGGCTCCAAATTCTTTGGATCTGAAGATCCTAAGTAGGATTAAATATTCTCCAACACTGGATCCAGTACTTTCCAGGGTTCCCTCTCCCTTTTTGGAGTGACTTCGTTCCATGTTACCTTCCCTTGCCTCATCTCGATCTTCCATGAGTCTGACCAAGGAAGATGTGGGCAGAATGATTGAGGTTCCTCCCTGCACAGATGCAGAGGGATGTTCTTCTGATTCGTACCCCCTTGGGTCAGGAAGCCCATACATCTACAACACCACCACTAGCTGCTCCTTCACTGATCCACCCAGTTGCTTCAGAGTTATTGGATCCAAACCTTCCAAGCCTGTCTGGCTTGGATCTAAAGATATCTTCGGATCTGAAGCTTTCTCTGAGTGTACTGATTCTGACATCTTTGGATCTGGATGACTCTGAGGCGAAGTTGCTTTGTCGGTTCCAAGGTACTCCAAGGTTTTCTGAGCCATCTCTGCCTCTTGGAGCTTTGGCATTGTATAGCTCTGCTCCCACTTCCTCCCCTGGGAGATGGCTCTTGGGGCAGAGAGAGAGGCAACAGGCCAGACACCTGCCTTCTTGGGGCTGATGTCATCTTTCTCTCTGGAGTGACCTGCCTTCAAGGTAGTGAAATTAAGTGTTCGCTGCCTGACAGGACAGATGGATCCAACCCACTTGGATCTCCAGTCTGGTTCCCAAATTTCTCTGTGCTTAGAGCCACATCATTCTACACCAGAGAGACAGCCAGCTGAAGGCCCCCAGACCATCCAACAGGGCTTTATTATCTGTTCCAACACTTCACAGGAGCATCACACCGAGGAAGTCCCTAGAAAGAGGACATGCAAGAGGAGGCACTTACTCTCTGCATGAATCAGTGTCTGAGGATACTGATTTTGATGGAGAAGGGTCCCCACGATTGCTTCCAGATGTTTCCTTTGGAGACATTCTACAGATCCTTAGGCAGAGAGGTTGGTTCTCCAGCAACCCTTCACCAGAGGAGTCAGTATTTTCTAGGTCTTTGGGGCTGGCCTGTCTAACTCGTGGGCTACTCAGCCTGCCACTGAGCTCATTGATTTTTGTCTCTAGGAAGGCATGGAAGGAACCTGATTCATTTGAGCCAATCCCCAAGAGGCGGATCAGATTCTGGCTCCACCATTTGTGGAAAAATTTGGAGTAAGCGGGTGCCTGTGGATGTCATGGTCATGGGTGGCAACCACTAAGACAGAACTTGATGCACAAAGTTCCTCTGTTTGTCCCCCTGATAGGGACTCTAGGGTGATGGACAGATTTGGGAAGCACGTATATGTGTTAGTGACCTTTGCCCCTAGGTTGCTGAACTGTTTGGCACATTTTACTAGACTGCAAAGGGACTTGTTCAAAGAACTTTCAAAATCCCTTTCTGGGAACATTATTGCTGAGACTCAGTCTTCTGTGGGCTGTCATTTGGCTAACCCTCCAATCCATTCCAAATCCTTCCATGAGGCCTATCTTGCACACAGCCAAAGGTGGCTCAAGGATGGTGGGTTCAGGCATATCCATTAGGAGGCATGCCTGGATATGCTTATGTGATTTTGCGGCAAGTCCTCGTTCGTCAGTATACCCTGTGATGACAGTTCATTGTTTGGCCCAAAACTGAAGGACACGCACTCCATGTGTGAAAAGGATGGAAAGACCCTTTCTGCAGTGGGTGTACATTTTTCAGTGCCTCAATGATCCTTTTCTAGGAATTGATGAGGTGGTCAGAAAATGTGGTTCAGAAAGTCCCAGGGTCCTTTCCAGAACACACATGGGGATGAGTTCCCCCCTTCTGCCCATGAGAGAACTTAGTGGATGACGATGCCCACTCAGCAGAGGAAGCCTGCAAAGCCAGGGGTCCAGAGATTTTCTTTGACAGATCCTGTCAGCCCTCCTTAAAGGAAGCCCTGTTGTCCCCCTCTAAGAGCAGTTGACTCTCAATGCACCATAGAGCTTGGATAGATATAACAAGAGATATTTGGGTGCAGAGGATCATTTCCAGAGGTTATATAATTTCCTTTTCTCTTCCACTTCCAAATGTATGCAAAATTCCCAATGTTCCACCCAGTCAGAGGAAAGCAGCAACACTAGAAATACAAAAGCTGCTAGAAAAGAGCCATCCGAGAAGTCCCACCAGACCAGACAAAATCTGGAACTTAATCAAGATGCTTTAGTGCCAGAGAAGACCGGGACTGGAGAAAAATTTTGAGTCTCAGCATCTTGAACTAGTTGGTTCGACATACAAAGTTTCAGATAGTCATGGTTCAGTCCATTCTGCCCTTCCTGGGCAAGGAAGACTGGATGTACTCATTAGACCTTCAGGATCGATACTGTCATGTAAAAATGAACAGACAAGAAGAAAGTAATTACGCTTCTGGCTGGGAGCTAGTCACCATCAGTTCAGAGCACTGCCCTTTGAACCCCCCCCCCCTCCCAGGGGGTTCACCAAATGCATGGCAGTGGTAGCAGCTCATTTTAGACTGCAGGGATTCAGAGTGTTGCCATATCTAGAAAACTGGCTTATTTACCCCCCTGACCAGCCATCTACTAATAAGAGCAAGAGATCAGGTACTTCAGATTTGTTTTCATCTGGGGATAACCATAAATTCCAAAAAAATCTCAGTTACAACAGACTCAAACTTTGTAAGTCATAGGAGTGGTCTTCAGCATGTCAATGACAGCTTCTCTTCCTTTCTCAAGAGTGCAGACTATCAGATTCCATGTCAGGAAAATAATTTAGAATTCCAGAATTTCAGCCCAGTTGATCCTTCAAGCTTTGGGCTCAATGTCAGCAGCCATAATCTTAGTTCCTCTAGCAAGATTTCACTTGAGGATTCTTCAGTGGATGTTCTTAACACAATGGTCGATTGATTCTTATGCACGTCAGCCCAAATAAGAATCACTCAGGCATGCAAAAGATGCCTGTGGTGCTTGATTCAATCAGATCAAATTCTTCAAGGTCACCCTTTCATTTTCCCTCAATCTAAGGCTGTCGTGACCACGGACGCTTCCTAGATTGGGTGGGGGTGTGCGCGACACTTCCTGGGGAAGACGGTACAAGGCACTTGGTCACCAAAGGAAGACAGCACGCACATCAATGTTCTGGAGATGAGAGCGGTGCTCTTAGCATTGCAGGCTTTTCAAGACTGTCTCCCTTTCAGGACATTTGCTATTCGAATAGACGTGTCAGTAGCCTGGTAAATTAAACAAGGAGGAACCAGGTCTTGCCCCTTGTGTCAAGGAGGCCTCAGAGTGTGGCAATCTGTGATCTCTTCCATTCACTTTCTGATAGCAATGCACATTCCAGGGAAGCAGAATGTGATACCAGACAAATGAGCAGGTCTTGTCTACCATCTCACAAGTGGGATTTTCCCTCAGTGGGATCAGCCTTGCTGCGATCTTTTTGCATCTCCTCTAAACAACAAATGCAGCATCTATTTTGCCGTAATCCCCCCGGGGGAATCACTGAAGAATGCTGTACTTCATGATTGGCCCCCGGTATACTTTATGCATACCCGACAATTCCCCTAATTCCATAATTTCTATTGAAAGCTGCCAGAGTGAAGAGCTAAGTCATTGCCATTGTACCGTACTGGCCTCGACACATTTGACTCCCATTCCTTTGGTCTCATCTCATTTGCCAAACTTGGATTCTGAATCTGATGCCATACCTCCTGTCTCACCCAACAGCTATGAGTCATCTGGATTTCTCAAACCTCAAGCTGACAGCATGGCTTCTCCATTTCCGTTAATAGACAGACAACCTATACTCTTCCCCCATCTGTCATATTGTTTTATCTTCCCATAAGCCTTCTACAAAAAAACTTTGCACAAGTAAATGGAAAAGGTTTGCTTGCTGGCCACAAAAAAAAATTGGTCCCTTCTCGGCTCCTGTTTGAGGTATACTTGAATTTTTAGCAAAAATTTTTAATGTAGGAACTAGCTCCTCAACCATTAAAGTTCAGTTAGCAGCAATTTCTAATTTTCATATTGGATTTGATAATTTTTCTATGGCTTTGTCTAAATTTTGTAAAGCATTTTTGAGAGGGACACTCCTGCTGAGACCCCCATATAGACATCCTACTCCACCATGGGATTTGAACTTGAAACTGTAGACATTAATCCATTCTCCGTTTGAGCCAGGAGCTAAATGCAATCTTAAGTTCCTGCCCTGTCTTTCTAGTGACCATTACCTCTGTCTGACGAATTTCAGAAATTCAAGCGTTCTGTAAATCTCCCTACATAATCTTTCTTAAAGATAGTCACATTATGTAGCAACGCTTCCTTTCTCCCTAAGGTGGTGTCAGAATCTAATATCAATTAGTCTGTTAATTTGCTAGTTGTTTTTCTTGAATTTAAAAATAAACATTAATATATGTTGCTTTTATTAGATGTTCACATACAGTTATGTTTTTATGTACACAGAACATAAGAAATTAGAAGACCGATCAATTATTTGTGTCCTTTGCAGATTCTAAATTGGGCAAACTAGTTGTAAAGGTAACTGTAGCCAGATGGCTGACTGTGATTGCATTTTATTTATCTGTAACAAGTTGAGTCTAACCTTAACAAAACCTTTAAGAGCCCACTCAACTAGGCCCATGGCAGCTTCTTCAGTGTTTCTGTCTAGAAATTCTGTGGATGATATATATGCAGCTGCGACTTGGGCCAGTCTTTATACCTGTATCACTCATTGCAAACTGTCTAGTCTCAAGGGAAAGAGTAGCCTTTAGCTCTGCTTAATTTAGGAATATCCTTAAAGTCCACCTGGGATTATAGGTAGCTGGGAACTCTGTCCCAACAGTTGAGGATAGAATGAAAATTGACATCAGATAGTTATTTACTTACCATACTGTTCCATCTGTGTTGTCCATTTTCATTCTTCATCAGCTTCCCACCCACCAGCCCCCAACCCTTCTCACAGTGGACTTCTGGAAGATCGAGACATTATAAGGATACCATTGTCCTTAATGTTGAGCTCCAGATATGGCCTTTCTGTTAGGAAAGATATAGCTGTTCTTCGTACTTGATGTAAAACAGCAAACTAGATCAAATGTATGTTAGGAGTTGGTGCATTGTGGGTAAAGGAGTAGTTCGAGAGCTTTTTGGTGGTAGTAATGACCAAGATGGATCTAAGGATCGGATCCGAACCCAACAGTTGAGGAGGAGTGAAATTTGACAGCACAGATAGAACGTTATGGTAAGTGCATAAATTTTTTTTTACACCTCGCTTATTCCCAAGACATCTGGGTTTTCTTTTCTCAGTCCCACTCTTAATATGGTCATGAAAGAGATTTGGCCAAGTTCTTAAACCTCATGGGATCAGTGTGTTAAGCCATAATCCTCTGTAGTAAGGTCAGAATTAGAGCATTGCAGGAAATCTTGGTGATGTTGGCATCTGTCTTCAGATTCTGAGGTACCCATTTGTGTACTGGAGCCTCCTGAAAGTTATGTCAAGTGCGATGGGCTCTATTTCTTATTATTCTGCTGTGATCTTAGAGGAGCCTGTTGACTGACCCACTTTTCTGCTTCTCTGTCTGTGCTCTTGTCTTTGTGGAGTTAGTGTCATATAGAGAGGGTTTACTTATTTCAGAAGCATCAATTCCATAGGCATCAGTGCCAAGGTGAGCTCCCACTGTGATTGTAGTAAGACAGGATTATAGGACGATGATGAAGGTTGTTATGTTAGTGCAGCACAAACTGGTTCATGTCTGTGCTTTTCCAGTTTTTCATGCAATAATTGTTGTGTTCTTGTCCCCAGCTGTTTTGACCCTTCTTTGCTGCTCTGATCCCTTTGAAGCCAGTAGTAGCAGGTGTGCCATTGGCACAGAGGGGTTCCACTTTGACATCAGTATTAGTTTACTCTGCATTTCTTTCTATGCGGAGTGCTTCATCTATGAAAGTGTTTGCATGAATCTCCAGTTTGATGCTTTCAGACCACATAATTCAGTGTCATTTGTGCCATTTATTTCTTTAGCAAGGGTCATGGAGACTGATTTGCTGTCATGTCTCTGATGTGTATGTTAGTATGGCGCTTTTTAGCTGTGGCCAGTGTAGGGCTGACCATTCTGAATACAAGGCCAAGTTTACCTCCATCATTACCGACCCTTTAGTCTTCAGCTGTTTGATCTGCAGCAGCCAGCTCTTCCACTAGTTCAGTCTTTGTACATGCTGGTGCTCCTCATACTCTCGGTCTCCCCAGAAAGACCATCAGGACCAAAAATGTTATGGGTTTGCTGTCCTATTTCCGATTTTACAGATAATCATTATCTTCTTCACCTGGGTCCCCACCTAGATCTGTGAGAAAGGCCAGATGTACAAGTAAATACATTGACTCCTCTTTGTAATCTCCTCAGTTTTGATATTGATGATGAAGAGGAGGACAATAATTTTCCATTATCCCTATCAGAGGTCCCCAGTTTTGGGGGAGATCATGGAATTGATGCATCAGAAGGAGGGTTGCCTTCTGACCTTATGCCATTCACTGAAAGCAGTCTCCAAAAAGCATTTATGCCCACAAAGGAATATTACTCTGTGGCTCCTCCTGCCCTTGATATTACATGGGTGGCTGTTCAAACTGCCTGTTCCATCCATGACCCACTGGCTCCTGTCATTAATGTGGCTGAAAGACTTTTATGTCCTTCCAGGGACTATGCTATTAACTCAAACTCCCAAGCCAGATATATTTACCTCAGTGGCAAGTCTCAAAAAAAGTATGACTCCTTTTATGCAATCACCCATAAAGGATATTCAGGCAGTCAGCCACGTTGGAAAGTACTTTTATCCGTACTTTCTCATCCTTTTCCCGGGGTGAGCTTTATCAAGGTCATTTGGTGGATTTTTTCATGACATCATGGGCACAAGATGATTTCCACCTTGAAGCAGTTGTCTAGTGGGCCCCATTACCCAATTATGCAACAGCTCCTGCTGCATTCAGGAAAACCGTTAACACAGTGCAAAAGCTATCAAAGCAACCAAAAAGAATTCAGATTTTCATTTATTACTTCAGAGGAAAGGATAAAACAAACTAGTTTCACTGCTAAGTGTGTTTCGTCAGTTAATCTGTTCGTCAGAATGTCAGAGTACCCCTAGCAAGTCACGGCCATCCCAATACCGCATGAATTTAAGCATTAGTAAAAATATATATTTTTCATTACCCAGTAGCATTTTACAGTTTTATAAATATTTATTTTTATGCTAGAATTCAACCTGAAAAATAATCAGGCTGTTTTTTTGTTTTTTGTTTTTGAAATTACGAGAACAGATGCATGCAAATCCATACAAGAAAAAAATGAAATAATGCTGACATCTAGTGGATATATCCATAATAGCATATAAATAATACTGTCGCAGACTCATTTATTCAGTAATCAACATAAATAGTGTAAACACACAGATATGTTGTTATATGTATATTAAGCTAGAAAATTTTATTTACTACTTGTTCACTGATTAAGCAGACTGGTCTGTTGACTGTTTTATCCATGACCCAAGCTCGGAGAGCCGAAAATATTTTATGGTCTTTTTAATCAACAATATTCTATACAAAATGAGTACATAGCAAAATTATGAAAGTAATTGTAAGATTGAATGCAGATAGGATAAGATTTACAGATCCAGTTAGTGTATTGCGAAAAATTACTTACAAAAAGCAAGCTGCGATATGTATAAAGTACAGATCAGTCCTACCTACATATAGTACAGAAACATCTATGTGCATGTGAATGAGTATAAAAACATCACATTAAGATACTGAGAAAATGCATTGTTTTATTTATGTTATGGGATGCTAAGTTGCCTAACTATTGTCATGGTAACAGTTGCAGGTAGATTCAGTAAAGCGTGGAAGCTTTTAACATCATGAAAATCATGGACCACAGTGCCATATTAATTGTGCACGTTTTTCGGCTCTAATGTAAATTGAATGTTACCAGTTGTCTCACCCTTGTGTCAACAATACATATTTGTACAAGAAAGGGGAAAATATAATCAAATCCTCATAGGGAATTACATGTATATTTTCTTTAAAATGATGAGAGAAGATAAATGTGTTTAGTCAGTTTATCTGTTCTTTCTGCCCTTGATATGTGTAGGTGGCCATTCAGACTACCTGGTCCACCCATGACGCAGTGGCTCCTGTAATGATGAAGGTTGACATATTTTGTATCCTCCCAGGAACAATACTTTTAAGTCAGAAACACCCAAGCCAGATATGTTGACCTCAGCAGCAGGTTTCAAGAAACCTCCTTATTCTGACTCCTGTTGTGCATTCACCTATGAAAGATATTCAGGCAGTCAGCCACCTTGAAAAGTACAGTTATCCATCCTCATCAGGAGAGTAATACTTTTATATTGTTGATTCTCATACATTCCCTGTCTCATGCATGGCTGTATCTAATAAGTTTGTTCAATTTAAAATGGTCCTCCCACAATGTACTGAATATATACAGTCCATTCAGTTATACTAGTTATCAAATGATGTATATCCTAACAGCTATGTTTCATTCATCCATCCATCCACAACCCCTTTTTCTCATTTTTGGGCGTGAGGGTCAGGGTGGCACTTCAACAGTGACAATCATCTAAATCCAAGGTTTATACCCCTGGGTGACTAGCCCTGCCACTGTTGTTCTTCATACCTTACGTTTGCATGCACATTCACACGTATGACCAATTTAGAGAGTCCAGTCCACCTAATACTACATGTCTTTGCAATGTCTGTTGAAGTTGGAGCACCCAGAGGAAACCCATGCAAACACTTTGAGGATATGCAGACTGTGGACAAGAAGACAACTCAGCCAAGAAACAAAGAGGGAAACCTCTTACTGTGAGGTGTCAGCACTATGCAGTGCATTACTGTGTCACCATTATATATCATAACACCTATGTTTCTTGATAAAAATGTAGTATGGTGGGCATATGGGCAAACATTACATAGACCAGGGGGACCTTCAAAATAGATGAAATTCCAGTAGGCAAGTCATATTTTTTATTTTCTCCAACGTATGGGCCACATTCATTTTTCTCCTGTACATGAATTTATCAGGTAAAATTGAACACCAAAAAAAAAAAAAAACTGTCTTTCAGTAAAATAGGCCAGCAATTCTGAATAACTTATTTTACTTTCTGAATGTTATTATCATTTGTGTTACAAGCCTAGATTTATCAGGATCATCTCTTGATTTTGTCTTGTCCTAGTTGGACAACAGTCTGTTTCCGAGATGACTGGATTGTGAGGTATAGATTTGTTCTGGGAAACATATTTTCTCAGTAGTGTCAGTAGATTGACAGGAAGCATGCTCACCTTTGGTGATGGAAGATCAGATGGCTGTGGGTTCCATTCCCATCTTAGGTGTTTGGATTAAATTTCCATTATTGGCACTGCATTGCCATATGAGAGGATGTGCACTCCTGAATATGCGATTCTCCAGATGAGTTGTTAAACCGAGAACCCATTTGCCCAAGTTGGTGGTAGCTCAGGTGGATGCAAAAGATCCCACAGTAACAATTGAAAAAGGAGTAGAGAAATTTTCTCTCCATTATGAACATCACCTCTGGTCTCCCCTGAAAAAAGGATACTGGCCTAGTGGGAGTAACCCAGTCAACAAAAGCATGTTGTTGTTTGTCTTTCGGCTTTCGGTAAGGGGTCGCCACAGCGGAACTCCGGTCCGCTAATGATTGGCAGTAGATTTTTATGAAACGCTGAGGTGCCAGCTCGACACTCAACCTTCAACGAAGGCACACCCACACAAAAGCATAAATAGCTATAATAAACTGAATGGTATGAACTATGATTTGAATATATTTCTAATGATATGGGGAGGATGACACAGGAAGCCATTAACGAAAAATGATTCCTTACAGAGATAGATGTACATATTGTCCCATCCGAAAGTCATGTCCCAGAAAGTCTACAGTAAAATGTCTTGCTCAAAAGGTAAATTGAATCCCAAAGCCTGACTTACTAATGCACTCAAAGTTTGGTAAAATTATTGCACATAATGTACCATGTCATCCTGCGGTCATCTAGGTAATGCAGCCCACATATCAATGCAATAAAATAAATTTTTATACAAAATAACCCATAGTTAAGACAATGTATATATTTGTTTAAAAAAAAAAATCTGTCGGTACTATTTCAGCCAACTGTAAAATGGAATTGTTAAATTCAAATGTATACAAGTCAGAGAATTCCAAACAGTATTTCACTGTTTGTATACCTAGATATATGGTATATGATAGTATATAAAAATTTTACATTCAAAGTAAAAGGTAAATATGCTGATATAACATTTAATGTCAGAGCTTTAGATTATAAAACATGTCTTAAAATGCTTTGTAAGTAGGTTGAGACAGATGTCTTCAGTTTCAGTAAATGACACGTTGCAACCTTCTGATTCGTACAGACTCCATGTGTCTTGGCATCTTGAATCTAGATTTAAGTCACATACACAGCTGTACAACTAAGATTTAAACTCACCCATGTTATTTTAATACAATTGGTAGTATATTTTGGCTAGATCAGTCTTTTTTTTTTCTTCAAAGTACCATCAGTCCCCCCCAGCCATAAGTAGTAGACCTTCTAGATACTGGATCACTTTAAATAATATTGCTTTTACTGTAGCCATTTCCGCTCTTGAGGGGGTATATGTACTGCTGATGTTGTCATCAGGCTATTCCCTCTTCTTCCTTTCCATAGCTAAACATACATCCCCTGGCTGAACATTGGTTGTGTATTAATATTCAGTCTTTTAATTGCTATGATTGCAGCCTCTCTTTTTCTCTGCCCCCCCCCCCCATAGCCATCTTGTGCTAATATTTGTACAATCCCTCCTTTCTGTTTTTCAGTGATCCTCCTCCATCATATGTTTCCTGTAGCATTGCTATGTCTGCTTCATGTCTCATGAAATATGTTAAAAACCCTGCCCTTCTTAATGGGGCCTACCATGACATAAATATTCCAGTATCAGGTGTTTTAATTCCCTATTTCCTGTCATTTAACTGAGAATTACTCCCAATGTCCTTTACTGATTTCTTTTTAATATTCCCCTGTCTGTTTTCCATCTCTTCACTTAGCATCAGCTTGTGTAATAGAGTCCTACGTTCTCCTTTTCCAATTTATCTTTGCTTAAATGCCCCCTCTTTCTTAGTATCTTAACTTGAATCTTTTGATTTGATGTTTTCATTTGTTCCTCAACAAATGGGCTAAGCTCTGACTCTGCTACTTTCTCTAGATTCTAGGATTTGTGTCTCGAGCTCTGTCCTTGCTCATAATGCCCCTGGCTACTGAGTTTCTTCTGATCTCATTTGCCAGTCTACGGTTCCATTGGGATTGCGATCTCTCGAGCTCATTGTGGGTTTAGTGAGTTTAAAAATGTTTATTTTTTTGTCTTTAAACCTTATTAATTTGTTATTGTTAATAGTATTTCCCCTAACTGACTGGTTCCCAAAGTGTGTCCCCCAGCGCCCTGGGAAGCCTCTGCTTCCTCACAGGGGCACCGCAAACTAATAATCTTAGCCACAAAATAAACCGCAAACTAATAAGCTTAGTTACTAAGCTTATTAATTTGTGGTTTATTTTGCGGCCGCTTAGGCAATTAGCTGTGTTAAATAAAAGGATTTCCGGACAACCATTGCAAAAAGAGAGCCTCTTTCTAATTGCCCACGTGGCCGCAAAATAAACCGCAAACTAATAAGCTTAGCTACTAAGCTTATTAGTTTGTGGTTTATTTTGCGGCTGCTGCTAAGTAATAAACTTACTTAGCTGACTGCTCACAAAACTAGGAAGAAAAGCAAAGGTTTGACCTAAATCTGTGAAATAAAATGAGAACTACTACTTTTGGACTTCTAGTATGACATTCACAGTGCAGTAAGTGGACAGAAGTGTTCTGGGCTTGAATTTTGATAAGCTACCCAAAAATGACCGTATTTGTCAGTGAAAGATTTAAATATTTTACCATACATATTAATGTCATCCAAATGAGCAATCCAAAGGAAAAAAAATTCAGAGAAACATAAAAAGGTGAAAAAAAAGTGTACACTTTCAATGGAGCACAAGTACAATGTTTAGAGGTGAAAAACTCACCCTTACATGGAAAATCTAGGGGAGAACATAGATTTCTCAACTGAAAAAAAAAAACACTGATCAAATGCATATCGATTAGTAGCTCCTTGGTGGGCTATAAAGCCTCCAACAAACAAAAGCTTCAAGTGGTTAAAGATATTCTTTCTAGGCACTCAGATGCACTTACTGAGCTACAAGTAAAAGAAAGTGACATTGATAGAATGAATGGAAAAAAAAAGGAAGAATTCTTGCAGAAATTAACTGAACTGGAAGACAGATGGAGATGTGAGAACATAAGACTTACTGCTACATCTGACAAAAAAAGGGGAGATACTGCAAGATTTTATGCAAAGGATTACTTTGCAAACATACATATTGAGTGAGTGAATAGAATTTATGCACCATGCATGAGCAGGAAAAAAAACAACCCAAATGTAGTTTTTGCAAAATGTCGTACCATAACTTTCCATCTGAGTTGTTGATCTTCTTCCAGTCATCACTGATGGGTTTGGTTCCGAGCCCTTGGAACCGAGTCGGCCTTATACCAAGCTTGTGTGCACCAAAAACTCTCGAGCTAAGCTGCTACCCACAATGCCCTTTACTCAGTTATCTCGGATCTCATTTGCCATGCAGCCATATAGCAGCGTTTCACTGAGCTCTCCAGCTAAGTGATTTATCTTATACATTTACAAGTTTTTGTAAAAGTTTTTCAGGTTTATAGTCTGTTCAGTGATCTCTATTGTTTCAGCTCTACCCACAGATTTCTTTCTTACCATTGTTGGTATTTTCTAACTTTCTACCCTTGTGGTATCTTATTACCATTGTTGGTATTTCCTCTCTCTCTACTTTATTTCCTCCACTTTCCTCACGCTTTCCCTTTTGTGAGAGTGTGTGTTCTAAAATGTCTGAAAAGAAGGAAACTACGGGGTTTAAACACTGCTATTCTTTCGGTGGTAAACTTACGAATAGTGACCTCCATGTAGTGTGTGTGTATTGTTTGGGAGTTCCGCATTTGTCGGCGAAATCCCCGTGTGATATTTGTGCTAGCTTCAGTCAGCGGACGCTGAATGAACATCGTAATAAACTGATTTTGAAGGGCCTGCTTGCTTCGCCTTTTTCAGAGGCTATTTCTGCGACTGAGGTCTCATCCCCCTCCTTCTGTGGACAAGAAACATCCTCGCTCTGACCCCTCTTCACCGTCCGGTGACAGAGGTAAAAGCCATAAACACAAGGCCCACAAGTCCTCCTCAGAGCACCGTTCTGCCTCCTCGGTTCCAACTACTACATCGGTTCCAAGCTCTGCTCCAGTGAAGCTTACCAAGGTCGCCTCATCGGCATCTACCCTGGCACCAACTACGGCGCAGTCGACTGCCTTGGTTCCGATCAGCTTGTCTGTTTGTGTCTCTGCGCCATCGCCCATTTTCGCTCCGATACTGGTTCCGACAACCTCGGAATCGTTTTTGTCATCCACCACTGTTGTGACCTTGGCTCCGAGCCCGTTCTCGGCTCCAACCATTCCATTGTTACCTGTTTCTAAACTGGAATCGGTGCCGATGTTCTTCGTGTTTCACTGTTGCAGTCATTACATTTGGGTTATCTGCTTGCAGGTAGCCCTCAGTCGGCCTGATTAAGAAAGTCTTGGGTCCTGCGTCCGTTGCTGTCCCTTCTTCCATGACGTCAGGTCATCAGGTATAAAACATGCAGCCAACGCCATTACCCCAGTCTTTCTTGCTGTGTGGTGCCCGAAGCAGAAGCAGTTCGCAAGTGCCAGTTGGCCAACTCCTGAAATTTACGTTTTTGAGTTTCAGAACCAAAGTCTTCAACTAAAGCTAAGTACCCTGTTGGAGAAACTTTTTCTTGCTCCTTACCAATGTCAGTAAAAGTTAATAATTGCATTACTTGTGGAGAGCAGATACCTCATAAAGATTTTAATTCGTACTGTATTCCTTGCCTAGGCTCTGACCATGACGTACCTTGCTGTCTGTTTTGTGCTTTATTTAATCAGCACACTATTAGTCGTCTGTATATTTTCGCTTCTAAATATTTTGGTTCTCTGTTTAATTATCCAGAAATGTCATCGGTTAGCCATCTGACTACCAGGATTCCAAAAAAATGCAAAGGTAAAGACAGAGACAGGCTGCCGAGGTCCAAAACTGCCAATGACTCTTCTCCTAAGCCAGTCGCCAGTTCGCCGGTACTCAGTGAAGTGCTTTCGCAGACCCGGATACCCGCTACTTTTGATTCACAGGCCTCTACGGAGACCCATACGGAGTCCGGTATGCCACGAGATACTTCAGCTATGGAACCCGCGGATCTCTGTACCTTGGATAGGTCCGGAGCTGCTGTGCAGGCACCGGCTTCTGAGGATGTATTCAGGCCTACGGACTTTCATATTAAACTGATGCCTCCTTCTTTACTTAGGACTAAATCTCGATCCATGCTTAAAAAACTGACGCCCAGGCCTTTATGCCTAAAAAACAAATAAGGATGGCTGAAGATCTAATAACTCTAATCAGGGGTAGCCAACCCCCCCCCCCCCCCTTCTAAGAGGCCTAGGACTGAAGTTGATTATGAATCTTCTGATCAGGATTCTGTTTCTGATTCTTCATATGATCTGGATTTGCCCTTATCTACTTATGAAGATTCTGATGCAGAGGACTCCATTCCCTCTGCTTCCCCTCCTGAGGATTTTTCTTTTGAGGAAACCTTTACATACTCTAAGGGAGCATTTCCACTGGGAAAGTCCGGATTTTTCTGATTCAAAAAAGAGGCTTATGGATTTCCTTCTCCTACCTCAGCATAGGCCTTCAGCTATTCCTCCTGTACTAGACATTGACGATACTCCTGCTCCCAGAAAACCTGACAGATACTACAGGGTCCCTGAGTCCCACAAGTTCCTTTTTAAAAATCCTATTGTAGATCCATAGACTATTTCACAGGGGCCCAAGGGCATTAAGGTTTCTACTGCTAAAAATTCTACCCCTTCTGATAGAGACTCCAGGGCGCTGGATAGATGGGGTAAGAAGGTTTACATTTCTGCAACCTTGACCATTAGGGCTTTAAACTGCCAGTTTCATATGTTAAGTATCAGCAGCATGTTATTGGACTGCTTAAACATTAAATGATGTTGATTCCTGACTGTGTGGAAAATAAAGAATTACAGGATTTAATGCATTCTGCTGAACAAGTTAGAAAACATACTTTGCAATGTGGTTTTGATTCATTAGAGGCCTCTAGCAGGGCTGCCGTTACTGGGTCTGTGCTCAGAAGGCATGTTTGGCTTAAGGAGCAATCTTTGCCTGATCATGTTAAAGCTAAATTGTTGGATGCTCCTTTAAATCAGGACCGCCTGTTTGGCAACAAGGCTGTGGAAGTTCTTAAAAAGATAGAAGACGAAGCTAAATCTACGCAAACTGTTAAATATTTTTTACAAGTTCAGCATCCTAGGTTTAGTAGGCACTGGCCCTCTAAGAATTGGTCCTTTCCAGCCCCTTGCAGGTCTTCTCAAGCCAAACCCAGACACAGCAAAAACCCCAGGTTTCAGTCCCAGAGGGCACACAGAACTAAACAGTGGGGGGCCTCCACTTCCAAATCTGGGAATAATAAGACTCCCCCTTATGGTAAACTGTCTCAATGACTTCCTTTTAAAAATTTCCAAGCACTTCTCAACTGACTGCCCCTTTGGGGGGAAAGATTGCTCTTCATGCAAAGAATTGGGAACTCATTACCCAGGACAAATAGGTTTTAAATATAGTGTCCCAGGGATACAGATTTCACTTCCACACATTGCCAACACCAAGTGGGTGGTCGGACCTACCCCCAAATCAGTGGGCAGAGACCCAAAAACAAGTACTTTCTCTCAAGCATGGGGGCTATTCAACTGGTACCAGAAGAGGAAAAGGGACAAGGTTTCTACTCGAGACTTTTCCTAGTACCCAGCAAAGACTATTCATGGCGTCCCATCCTGGACCTGTCTACTCTAAACACCTCTTACCTACTTTTCAAAGCAGGCTATACGTGCTATCAGTTCTCTGCACTGCCCTTTGGCTTATCTACTACCCCCAGGGTATTCACAAAGTGCCTAGCTCCAGTTATTGCATTTTGCAGGCAAAGAAATATTCAAATATACCCATACCTGGACGATTGTCTAATTCAGGCAGAAAGCCAGGACATACTTTTGAATCATCTGGCCTTTGTACAAAAGGGTTCTAACTTGTCTGGGGTACACCATAAACAAAAAGAAATCACATCTGGTACCCTGTCAACAAATGATATTCCTAGGAGCAAGCTTGAATACAACTTCCCTGATGGCTTACCTCACGCCAGAGAAACACATTCATTTGACAACCTACTTCAAACAAGTGGCCACAAAAACCCTGCTATCTGCAAGACAAATACTGCAAGCCTTGGGGTTCATGGCCTCCTGCATTCTTCTAATTCCATATGCAAGACTGCATATGAGGAAACTACAGTGGTATCTAAAAAGTATGTGGTGTCAACATTCTCAAGACCTAGAAACAATGATTCATATCATACCTTGCCTACACCTACAGTTCCTTTGGTGGGCAGAGGCCTGCCACCAAAACAAGGGACTACCTTTCACACCACCCCCTGCCGCCCAAACCCTAACAGATGCATCAGATTATGCATGGGGGGGCTCACCTGGCAGGGAAGTGCATTCAGGGCAATGGAACCCAAGTCAAATGTACCTGCATATCAATCAAAAAGAAATGTTAGCTGTACAGAATGCTCTGACAGCCTTCAAGGACCACATTCTTCAGGACAACTAATGGTAAAGACAGACAACATCATGGTTATGTGGTACATCAACAAGCAGGGTGGTACACATTCTTACCCCCTCTGCAGACTAGCCATGGCATTGTGGAACACGGCCCTGAGCTACCAAGTGCTCCAACAAGCTCAATTCCTGCCGGGAAAATTAAATACACTGGCAGAAGGACTAAGCAGAAAATTCATGGACCCACATGAGTGGAAACTGGAACCAAGGATTTTCAATATGTTGACAAGCAAATGGGGGAGCCCAGATATAGACCTGTTTGACTCTCCCCAGAACTACCAATTGGACAAATTTTGCACAAGGACTCCACACAAACAAGCCTGGAAAGTGGATGCTCTGTCCTTCAGATGGAAAAACCTGTCAGTCTGTGCCTTCCCCCCTCTGCCTCTGCTCTCCAAAGTACTACTAAAAATCAAACAGGACAAACCAAGGATAATTTTGATTGCTCCAGACTGGCCACGCCAATACTGGTACCCCCTCCTGCGCAGTGTGTCAGTTATCTCCATGGCACCTGCTTCAGACTCCTTCCCTGCTGTCTCAGCAGGAGAACCAAATTCTGCACCCTCACCTTCTAACACTGAACCTTGCAGCCTGGCTAATTACTTGATCTCTTCTTTACCATCCCTCAGCAAACCTGTGATGGATATTATTTTAGAGGCAAGGAGGCCTAGTACTAGAAAATCTTATGCTGAAAAATGGAAAAGATTCTGTGCCTGGAACCAGTCTCAAGGGATGAGCACAGCAGCACCCAATTTACCTCATATTTTACAATACTTAACTGAGATGCTTTACCAAGGGCCTGTCTTTTTCCTCCATTAAAATCCACGCCTCAGCCATTTCAGCTCATTATAACACAGAACCTGCCCTCTTCTCTCATCCACTGATCAAGCAGTTCCTCAGTGGGGCCAAAAATTTGAGACCACCCAGGAGAGCCTCCAACCCCAGCCTGGGACCTTAACTTTGTCTTGGAGAAACTCACTCTACCTCCTTTCGAGCCAGCTGCTACTGCAGACTTAAAATTTCTTTCTTGGAAAACAGCTAGAAGGGTATCTGAATTACAGGCCCTTATGGCAGTGGAGCCTTTCATCATCTTTCACGCGGACAGGGTGTCCCTCAGAACCAATCCATCCTTGGTGCCCAAGATGGTATCCAGTGTGGCTCTTAATCAGTCCATTCATTTGCCAACCTTCTTTCCCAATCCACAGAATAAAGGGGCACAGATACTGCATTCCTTAGATGTGCACAGACAACTTAGATTCTACTTGGACAGGACTAAATCTCAAAGGAAATCTGAACAACTGCTGGTGACATTTTCTGCAGGGGCAGAGGGGAAGGCTATTTTAAAGCAAACCATTTCTAAATGGATAAGCCATTGCATTAATTTCTGCTATAAGCACCATGGAAAACCTATCCCCCAGGGGATCAGACCTCACTTCACCAGGGCTGCATCTACCTCTACAGCCTTTCTCAGAGGCGTCCCTACCAGGGACAACCTAGAAGTTGCTACCTGAAGTTCTGTACATACTTTCACCAAGCATTATCATTTGCCAATTTTCCCAGAGCTGGCTTTGCCACTGCAGTCTTGCAGGGCCTTATAGCAGGCCCTAATGCTATCTAAATTCCTCCTCCCAACCATAGCTTTGGGAATCTACCCAAATGTAATGACTGCAACAGTGAAACATGAAGAACATAGTACAGTTGTGTACACTTATCATAAATGTAGATGTTCGAGTGTATTCACTATTGCAGTCCTGGTTTACCCTCCCTCCAGCCCCCTAACTTTTTTTGACTATACCTCTTCTTTCCTTTACAATGCTTAAAAGCCTTTTTGGTGTATTTGCTTTTTTGTTGGAGGTATATCTTTGTACTTTTATATTTAATTGCTTCCCATTAGGGGGCACCTGACATCTGGGCAAGAAAAACTGATGTAATGGCGTTGGCTGCATGTTTTATATCCCTGACGACCTGACGTCGTGGAAGAAGGGACAGCAACCGATGTTGGACCCAAGACTTTGTTAATCAGGCCGACTGAGGGCTACCTGCAAGCAGATGACCCAAATGTAATGACTGCAACAGTGAATACACTCTAACATCTACATTTATGTTAAGTGTACACAACTGTACTTTCTGTGATACACTACAGACCTGATACTTGTCGACTGTGGACCCGTTTGCTGGACAAGCCTGCAGCCCCTTTTTGGACTGGCCTGATTCCCCCTCAGGGGCATCAGTGAGATCCAGCAGTAGCCTTTCAGAATTGGACGTGGTGCGCCTTTTTGACCAGCTGCTGACCGCCAGGGGAATTTCAAATCTGCATAGATCCTGTCCCACTCCAGGCTTTGGGTCTATTACTCCAGCAACCCCTACTTACTCTCCTCCCTTGGATCCATCAGTTCCAAGGCTCATTTAACCAACTTTTTCTAGAGGACCCACTTCCTTGGCCCCGGCAACGACAGTGTCTGAGGCCCCAAGGACCCTTTGGGTGTCGGTTCTGTCGGAACCCACCCTTCCTCAATCTCATGCTTGGGAGGTGGAACCTCCAGTTCTGGTATCGGTCCCAACAGTATTGTCTGTCCCGACTCGGATCCAAGGGTGACTACCGTTCCGAGTTTGCTTGAGGCTCCATCCCCTGGGGCGGACCGTGTGGAGCGGGGTGTGACTCCGGTTTCGATTTTGTCTTCTTCGGTTCCAGGCTCCCACTCCTCTTCGGGTGATCCCGCTTTCCGGGTGATGGAGAGAGTGCTTGGTTCCAGAAATCCTCCTACATTGGTTATCCTCCCAGTTCCTTCTGAGCCGCAGCTGTCAAAGGCCCCCCCCCCCCCCCAAGGACACCGAGAACACAAGGCCCAGGAAACCCCTACCCACGGTATTTCCCTTTGAGTATTCTGATGCTCCGACCGAAGAACCCCCCCCCCAGGAAATGGGTGTGTAAGAGGAAACACATGGACTCCCCAGAGGCGTCCGCCATGGAAGATATGGACTACAATGATGGGGAAGGGTCCCCACAGTCACCCCCTGATGATGTCTCCTTCTGCGACATCATGGAAATCTTGAAACAGAGGGGTGACTGGAAGCCCTCCAACCCTTCCTCGGAGGAATCCGTATTCCTGCAGGCCTTTCGCTCTTGACCCTCTACTTCTTTGGTGACACCCCCCCCCCCCCCCGCCAGTGAGTTGGTTAAGCTCATCGTGCAACAGGCATGGAAGAACCTGGACTCCGATGAAGCCATCCTCAGGTGACCAGACAAGGTACACTCTCCCCTCCAGAGGATCAACCCCGTTGGTCTAGAGATTTGCCAGTGGACGATGTGGTGGCGGCAGCCATGAAAAGGACCTTGCTGAAGTGAGTCCTGCTGTTCACCCGCCCAACAGAGTCCCGGGCAGTGAGCAGGTTAGAGAATCGAGTTTTTGCATCAGCGACCTTTGCAGTTAGGTCTCTGAACTTTTTGGCACAATTTACGAGGCTCCAGAGAGATCTGATCTCTGAACTCTCCTGAACCCTCGTGGGCCAAGTATTGGATAGAGCACGAGATAAAGTCGCTTCCCAACTTGCCACCCTAGAGTCAATATCCAATTCATCTATGAGGTTGCTGTCCCACGCAACTGAAGGAGCAGCTGGAGCTGCTGGTGGAGGCGTAGTCATGAGACGCCACGCCTGGATGCGCATTTGTGACCTCACGGACTCCTTCAAGTCTTCGTTTCTAAATGCCCCTATCGAGCCATCAGCTCTGTTTGGTGCTAAGGGTTAAGGATACATGAGCCAGGTGTGAGCAAGATGGGAAGACATTGTCTGCCATTGGCCTACGCTTTTCCAAACCTCAGTGTTCCTTCTCCAGGGATCAGAGGAGCGGGAAGATGTGGCACAGGAAGTCTCAAGGTCCTTTCTGAGACGCACGTGGTGAGGACTCCTCCAGAAGCAGAGGGGATTCAAATAATGGAAGATGTCCCTTTCGGGGCAGAGGGGATCCCTGGAATCAGGGCTCCAGAGATTCCTTCTCAGGCAGACTATATCAGAGCTCCTGAGGCTCTACCCGATTGCTTTTCTCTGGAAGCAGTTGGGGCACGTTTTTCTCTGCACCAAGCTGCCTGGCTCTCCATTACAAACTATCAGTGGGTGCAGAGAATCATTACCAGAGGCTACTATATTCCCCTAATAGCTTATCCCAGATCTCCGAAATCCCTACCCGATGTTCCACCCAGTCAACGGGAGGAGGCAATTTCCGAAATACGAAAGCTATGTCGAAAACGAGCCATCCAACAGGTCCCCCCAGATCAGTGCAGATCAGGGTTCTACTCAACATTCTTTTTGGTACCAAAGAAAACGGGACTGGAGGCCCATTCTGGATTTCAGCTAACTAAACAAATCTGTAGTTCAGACCAAATTCTGCATGGTCACAATTCAAACCATACTCCCCTTTCTGCGGGAGGGTGTGTGGATGTGCTCATTAGATCACCAGGATGTGCATTACCATATCAAGATGGACAAACTCTCCAGGAGCCTCCTTCACTTCCGGTAGGGAGCCAATCACTACCAATTCAGAACCCTGCCATTCAGTCTCTCGATGACCCCCAGAGTGTTCACGAAATGCCTTGCAGTAGTAACAGCTCATCTGAGGCTTCAGGGATTCCAGGTGTTTCCATACCTAGACAATTGGCTCCTCTCCGCCCCCACCAAGCGTCTTCTGGTCAGGGCCCTCCGCTTCACCCTGGTTCTAGCGGAGTCACTAGGCATCACCATACATTGGGAGAAATCCAACCTTCAACTCTCACAACAACTGGAATTCATAGGGGCAGTATTCAACACCCAGTCAAGCCTGATCTCACTTCCTCTCCACAGGCTTCAGAGACTAAGGGCACAAGTTCAAGTGATACTCTGTCGAAGAAAGGTGTCTGCGAGGGAAGTTCTCCAAGCCTTGGTATCTATTGCTGCAACCATCCCTATTGTTCCCTTAGCCAGACTACACATGAGATTACTACAATGGCTCCTTCAGGCCTAGTGAATACCCAGTCTTCACTCCCTGAGCTCACAGATTCTCTTCACCAACACTTGCAAACTAGATCTCCTCTGGTGGATGAGTACGGACAAAAATCTTTGGTGTCGCCTGTTCCAGTCTCCCCAGCCCAGCGCCACAGTGACCACGGATGCTTCCCTGATGGGGTGGGGGTGGGGGGCACTTCAGGGGAAAGTCAGTCCAAGGCACGTGGTCCAATGTAGAGGTCAACTTGCATGTCAATGTCCTGGAGTTAAGAGCTGTGCTATTGGCATTGCAAGCTTTTCATCCGCTCCTTCCTTCCGGAAAGATTGCTGTCCAGTCGGGCATGCCTGTGGTCTGATACATAAACAGGGAGGGACCAAATCCTACTCCCTATGTCACGAAGCCATGAGAATCTGGCAGTGGGCGATAGCTTCCAACCGCTTTCTGATCACAACACATATCCTGGGGAGCTCCAACGTGATTGCGGACAGGCTGAGCAGCTGCATTCTCCATCCTCAGGAGTGGTCTCTCAATCAGAGTGTGGCGGCAGAAATTTTCAGCCGTTGGTGCCAGCCATGCTGCGACCTTTTCGCCTCCCCCACAAACACAAAATGCAGCAGGTACTTTTCCCTCTTTTTCCCCCTCTCAGGGAGTCACCAAGAGACTCTCTGATCCACGATTGGCCCATGGGTCTCCTTTATGCTTATCCTCCGATTCCTGCGATTCCCCTTGTTCTAAGGAAAGCTATTCGGTTGAGAAGCAAGGTGATCCTCATTGCCCCGTTCTGGCCTCAAGTGTGGCTTCCCTTTCTTCGACCTCATCTGTTACACCCTCCTTGGATCCTAGACACTCATCAGGACCTCATATCTCACCCACATGGGCGGACTCCCCCAAATCTGTCCACTCTCAGGCTGACAGCTTGGTTTCTCTACTTCCGTTAGTTGCCAGGCAGGAAACCACTCTCTTCACCCGTATGTGATATTATCTTGTCCTCTCATAAACCATCCACCAGGAAACTTTACAGGGACAAATGGAAGAGAGTCTCTATTTGGTCAAATAATCAGAAGCTAGACCCGTTCTCAGCCTCCGTAGCCACTATTCATTATCTGACTGAACTGTTTGACAATGGGGCCTCAGCTTCCACCATTCGAGTCCATCTAGCAGCCGTTTCCAACTTCCATAACGGGTCATATGGGGTCCTGCTTATTTCCTCTTGCCTTTGCAAGACCTTCCTCAAGGGTATTTTCCATAGCAGGCCTCCCATCAGACAGCCAGTGGAGGCATGGAATCTGTCCTGGGTTTTGCAGTCTCTTTCTCTGCCCCCTTTTGAGCCGGCTGTGACATGTGATCTAAAATTCCTGTCATGGAAATCCTTATTTCTGGTGGCTATAACTTCAGCCAGAAGAATTTCTGAATTACAAGCATTATGTATCAAGAGCCCCTTATCTGATCTTTCATAAGGACAGAGTATCACTTCATACTAACCCATCCTTTCTCCCCAAAGTGGTTTCTGACTTTTCGATTAACCAGTCCATTGAGCTCCCTGTGTTCTTCCCAAATTACTCTAACAAGGAAGAATAATGCCTACATTCCTTGGATGTTCATAGACTATTACGTTTCTATCTAGACGGAACTAAATCCTTTCGCAAGTCAGACCAGCTTTTCATCTCCTTTGTGGGTCCTGGAATGGGAGGCACAGTTTTGAAAGTTACTTTGTCTGAATGGCTCAGGGATTGCATTGTCTACTCATATTTGCTTACGGATGGATCTAAGCCTGGCCAAATCAAAGCTCACTCAACTAGGACTATAGCAGCATCGGTTGCCTTCCAATCTAGGGCCTCCATGGATGAAATTTGTGCAGCTGCCCTTTGGGCTAAGCCCCATACCTTTATGAAGCATTACAAATTGGATCTGATCTCCAGGGGAAGAGCAGCCTTTGGTTCAACGGTTCTCAGAAATGTTCTTCCATAATGGCCACCCAGGTTCTCCAAGTAGCTGGGGACTCAGTACCATCAGCGATGAATAGGAAGAAGATTAACAACTTCAGATAAAGAAATTATCTTACCATAACATTCCATCTGAGTTGTTGATCTTCTTCCAGTCATCACACCCTCCCACCGACCCGCTCCAAAGGTTCCTGGTGGACCTTCTGGGTCTTTGTGGTGTACTAGGGTTTCTGCGCAGAGATGGCCTCTGACTTATTTCTTCTTCTTTATGTTGCATGCGTACTCGATCTGAGGTAACTGAGTAAAGGGCATTGTGGGTAGCAGCTTAGCTCGAGAGTTTTTGGTGCACACAAGCTTGGTATAAGGCCAACTTGGTTCCGAGGGCTCGGAACTGAACCCATCAGTGATGACTGGAAGATGATCAACAACTCAGATGGAACAGTATGGTAAGACATGACGTCTTTTTTTACAAAATGTCAATACTTTTCACTACAGTAAAAAAAAAAAAACTATCCATTTGAAAATAGCCACAGTCCTGAAGATCACAGACACAGGAGACTTTGCAGACTAACTTCTCAGGAGCAACAAGGAAGAGGAGTAATGCCTTTATTCCTGTGATTTTAAGACAGAGACATGAATTTTCAGTTTAAACTACTGTACCCAACTACTTTTAACAATTTTTTACCCATTAGGATTAAAAATGTACAAGATCCTTTTGCAAGCACTGGTGGAGTTAGAGAACAAAACTCTTCCTTGAACTGGCAACGGGGAAAGTGACTTTTAAGCAGATCCAAATTACAAATAATAATAATAATGCCCAGGCAATTGTAGAGAAAATCCCTACAATACTTTTTTTTCCATTTTTTAGGAAAAATATGTATGAAAACAAAAGAAATGAAGGGATGCACTAAAATAAGTGAAGCAGTCAATTTTAGTCGATTGACAGAACTGATTAAAGAACATGAATTACCTTAAACACTGCCACAGTCCCTGACAGACTGTAAAAATTACCTTAGGCAATTAGCTGTGTTAAATAAAAGGATTTCCGAACAGCCATTGCAAAAAGAGAGGGCCAAAGCGGCTGGAAAATAAACCACAAACTAATAAGCTTAGTTACTAAGGGTTACAGGTCTACCCCTGGGTCCATGTCTGCAGAGGAACATTTCATCATGACTGGTCACCCTGCAATCCATTACAAATGCATCCATGAGGCTAATCTACCATGTAGCAGAAGGTTCCTCAAGGGAGGCTGGTTCAGACATGGCCATTAGGAGACATGCCTGGATGGAGTTATGTGATTTTGCAGAGCTCTACAAGGTGTTGTTCATAAACGCTCCTTTCGGTGGATCATCTTTGTTTTGGTCAACTGTTAGAGAGACACTTTCCTGCAGTAGGCAATGTGGGAATCTGCTTTTCTCCCCCACAGAGATCTTTTCTAGGAATCAGTGGGGTGGTTTCCAGAAATCTCAAGGACCTTTCCAAGAGTCACATGGACATTCCCCCCAGAGGCAGAGGAGGAAATAGCTACAACAGAAGATGCCGCCGACACAGCAGAGGGGCTCCACAGAATCATGGGTCTTGAGATCCCTTATCAAACAGGTCCTTTCAGCACTCCTGAAAGGTTGCCCTACTGTCTTTCTCTGGAGACAGTTGGGGTGCTTGTCCTTGCACCCAAAAGCCTGGATAGCTGTCTTAAAAGATTCTTGGTGTGCAAAGGATCATATCCAGAGGATATTTCATTCCCTTTTTACAAGTTCCCCAAAGGAAAAGAAAATGTCTCTCTGATGTTCCACCCAATCAGAGGGAGGTAGGAGCTCTAGAGTCATCCAATCCAGGAGGTCCCCCAAGACCAAAGAAGATCCGGAATTTACTCAAGGTTCCTTTTAGTGCAAAAGAAAACAGGGCACCTTAGACCCATTTTGGATCGGTTATCCGAATCAGTTTGTAAAGTATTCCAGATTCCAGATGGTCATAGTTCAAGCCATTCTGCCTTTCCTACAGAAAGATGACTGGATGTGCTCTACTGATCTTCAATATGCGTACTATCACATCAAAATTAACAGACACTCTTGAAGATGCCTATGCTTCCAGCTGGTAGTCTGTCATTACCAGTTCAGAGCCCTGTCCTTAGGTCTTACCACAGCCCTCAGGGTGTTCACTGAATTCATGGCGGTGGTAGCAGCTCATCTAAGACTACTTGGGTTCAGAGTGTCTCCTTACTGCACCAACCAGGCATCTTCTGGAAAGAGCCAGGGATTACTTACTCCAGTTATCTCACTCTCTGGGAGTTTCGATCAGTCTGGCTAAGTCACAACTTCAACCAGTTCAAGTTTTGGAGTTTATAGGGGCTCATCTACACATGGTCAGTTGTCTAGCTCTTCTGCATCAAAACAGTTCTTACTTTGAAATCGCATGTCAGACAGTTTCTTTTTCACCCTAATCCCCCAGCGAAAATGGTACTCAAAGCCCTAGCGTCGATGGTTCCTGCAATAACTTTAATACCCACTGCTCATCTTCATATGAGAATTCTTCAGTGGACTCTAGCAGTACAATGGTCTTTTCAGAGACATCCCTTACGAGATCTGACAAAATTATCTCAGGTTTGCAGAAATTCTCTGCTGTGGTGGATATACTCCAAAGGAATTTATCAAAGGTATCCATTCATTCTTTCTCCCCTGAATGCTTCCTAGTTGGGTTAGGGGAACATTACTTGTGATGGATCGTTCAAGACGCATGGTCCCCAGAAGAGACCAATTTGCATATAAATATCCTGGAGATGAGAGTGGTGCTTTTAGTGTTGCAGGCCCTTCAGAGTTCTCTTCCCGTAGGAACTATTGCTGTTCAAAAGGGCAACATATCAATAGTCTGGTACATCAAAAAGCATGGGGGAGCCAGATCTTACCCCCTTTACCAAAAAGCAATGAGAGTTTGGCAGAAGGTGATCTCCTCCAGCCATTTTTTTTTTTTGCAGTTATACTCATAACGGGGAAGTCTACCATCTTGGCAGACAAGCGCAGCAGGACCATCCTGCTGCCTCACGAGTGGTCTGTCAGTCAGTAACAAATATGATCTTCCACAAATTGGGTCAACCATGCTGCAATCTATTCACCTATTCTCCCCTCAACAAATGCAGCAGGTTCTTTGCCATAATTCTCCATCAGGGACATTCACCGAGAGATGCTCTAGTCCATGTTTGGCCCTCTGGTCTACGTTATGCTTACTGTCCCCTGCCTCTAATCCCCAAGTTTCTTCAGAAGGTGCTCCAGTTGAGCAAAGTAATCCTCATCGCCCCCTTCTGGCCTCAGCAAGTGTGGTTTCCCTTCCTATGGTCTCACCTAATATGACCTCCATGGACACTGGATCCCAGTCCAGACCTCCTATTACACTCATCCAGGATGATTAATCCGAACAATGCAGGCCTCAAGTTGACCACTTGGTTTCTCCAATTCCATTGATGGCTAGACATTCCGGGCTTTCCTCCCAGTTCACCAAGTTATTTATTTATTTATTTCACATTTGTTAACCGGGTTAGTCCAGCTGAGTTTGTAAACAAACCCATTTTCAGTGGAGACCTGAGGGGAAAACCCCCAGTAAACAGAAGTAATGATGGTGACAATTTGCAAATATTAAATCACAAATAAAAATAATTGTTAAAGAAAAGCTTATTAACTATTTGTATTACACTGATAGCAATTCTTTTTTCATCTCACAAGTCTTCAACTAGAAAGATTTGTAAGAGCAAATGGAAGAGGTTCTCCTTTTGGGCTCATCAGAGAGAACTAGGTCCTTTCACTGCTCCACTCCCTGCTGTTTTAGATTTCCTTGCTCCAGCTTTCATAGTGGGGCCATTTTCTCCACCATCAAAGTTAGTTAGCAGCCAACTACTACATCAGAGATGATGCTTCTCCTTTGGCTTCATCTAAGGTATGCAATGCCTTTCTTAAAGGTACTTTTTTACTTAGACCCCCAATTAGAGACCCCATTCCACCTTGGGTCCTGACTTTGGTATTACAGACTTTGGTGCATTCACCTTTTGAACCTTCACTAAAGTAGAACTTAAGGTTTCTGTCTTGGAAAACGGTCATTCTGGTGGCCCATAACTTCAGCAAGAGACCTAACCTTACCAAGACAACCAAAAGCACACTCAACTAGGTCAGTAGCCACATAAGCTGCTTTTTGGGCTAGAGCCACCATTGATGACATTTGTACAGCTGCTAAATGGTGTAATGCTCACACTTTTATTTCTCATTACAAATTGGACATCTCCAGAAAAATAAAAGCTGTATTGGGTTCTGCAGTTTTCTGGAACATCCTTCCATGAGAGCCACCCAAGGTTACTATAGCTAGGGACTCTGTCCCATTCATTGAGGAACGAATGAAATTGACAACATCAGATAAAAAAAGTTATATATTCACCATAACTATTCATCTGTGATATCCATTTTCATTCTTCCTCAACTTAACTCCAACCTTCCCCCTATCCCTGTCTTTGGGAGAGACCTAATGGAATTGGTAGGAACCATGGATGTTAAGTTGTCCCATCTCGCCTTCATTCTTGCTGTTTGGGTTTGGAGCTGATCCTCAACTTCGACTCGGCATACTTTTATATCTCGAGAGCTATTTACTGGCTCGAGGCTAACCCTTATCCCAGAATGCCCAGCGTCAGCTACCCAGATCTCGTTTGCCGCTTCAGTTAGAAGGTTGCTTCGTTACTGGCTCAGGCTTAGTGTAGTTTTTTCTATTATAATTGTTGTTTAGTCTTAAAAATTTAAGTTTTTTGTCTAGATTTAGTACTTTATCTGTTATCTCCTTTCTTGAGTGTGTTGTAGCTTTGCTGGCCATCGCTCCATATCTCGCAGGCCTTCTGTTTCCCCTGAACTCATTTAAATTAGAGAGCCCCCCCCCCTTAGGACATCTGTTTAAATTAGAGGCTCTCCTTTCTGTTCCTTAACTGTAGAAAAAAAAAAAAAAAAGCTGTTTGTTTATAGTATAGTACTAACATGTCTAAAGAGGCCAAAGTTTCTGGCTTCAAAAAGTGTGACTCGTGCTGTCAGAAAATGTCTCTGACAGTTGGGCAGGAGTGCAAAAACAAATTAATCCTTCGAGGATTATTGAAACCACAGGATTCTCCTGCTAAAGGTTCTCAGACAGTTAAATCCTCTAAGTCTGTCAAGCCGTCTGCTCCATCCTCGGAACTGACTCCTAGGCTTGAAGAACCAAGTTTGTCGGTGCCGACTAGCATCGACAAGTCATCTCCTCCCTCGGCTCCAACTGCTACCTCAAAGCCGTCTCGGAGCCACAAGCGAGCAAGGTCTCCTTCATTGGAGCCGATCTGCTCGGTGCCACAGTCACCCTTATTGGGAAGTGAACGCAGTCATAGCTCTTCATCCCACTCCTCTCGATCCTCCAGGTTATCGGATCAGGACGTGCAGAGAGTAGTCAGCAGGTTGCTTAAATCACAGGCCCTTGCAAAATTACTTTCTAGCCCACCTCAGCAGGTTGTGGCTCCATCCACCTCCATTTCCATTCCTCCTCAGGCTATACTTAGTTTGGAGCCGGAGACCATGGACGCGCTGATAGTAGAACCAACTGTGCCAATCACCTGCTCTTCGGTTCCGACGTCTGCTCCAATCACCTTGATTGTTCCGTCCATTGAGGGATCTGGGTGCTGAAGCTCTCTTCGGCTTCGAGGGGGGAAGTGACATTGGCCCCTTGTCTGACCCCCGCTCTCCCTCTCGGAGCTTTGGCGCAGGTGAGCTCTGCTCCCACATCAGCCTTGGAGCCGTCACCTTCACTGAGAAGGACTCCCATCTCTTCGAGCCGGAACTTTCTTTGCCTCGGGGTTGTGACGCCTTCTAGGTCATGCGGAGTGTGCTGTCCCCTGAGGCAGCCCAACTATCAGCCCCATCGGCTCCTTTCTTGTGGTACCTGTGCCAGCCTCTGCTCCTCCACCGGCCCAGAAGCGTAGGGAACCTATGCCCCAGGACACCCCATTGGGTGACCCCTCTTCTTCCGAGGCCTCCCCTGGTCAGTCAGAGGAGCCTCCTTGGAAGAAGTGCAAGAGGAAGCACCTAGACTCCCTTGAGTCCGTCACCTCAGATACAGACCTGGATGACTCGGAAGGGTCCCCAAGGTCCCCCTCTGAAGATGTTCCCTTTTCAGGCATCCTTGAAATGCTTAGGCAGAGGGGTGGCTGGTCTTCCCTAGCCCCTACCGAGGATGAGTCTGTATACCTGGAGGTATTCTGTTCCCGACCCTCCACCTCCTGAGTGTCTCCACCTTTTGATCCACTCGTTTGTAGTGGCTCGAAAGGCTTGGTCAACTCTGGATTCTGTGGAACCTACTCAGAGGAAACCAAATAAATTCATAACAGCCCCCCAGGGCAAACAATTTCTCTCTAAAGGTGTGCCAGTTGATGCCATGGTGGTAGCAGCAGCCACCAAGAAAGAGTTAGCAGAAACTTCTTCATTTGTCCATTCACCAAACAGAGTCTAGGACGATGGACAGATATGGGAAGCGAATGTTTTCTTTAGCGACCTTCTCAATGAGGTCTCTGAATTATCTCTCTCGATTTACACGTCTTCAAAGGGATCTCCTAAAAGAGCTTGGAGATACCCTACAAGATCCTACAGTTGAAGGAGCATCAGCCAGATTAGCTTCCCAGCTTGCGACTCTTAATTCTATAGTCAACTCCTCCATGTGGCTGATTTCCTATGCAGCTGATGGAGCGAGCAGAGCCGCGGGTACAGGAGTGGCTCTCAGGAGACATGCTTGGCTGCGGCTGTGTTAATTTGTGGAACCGCTTTGTGCATCCTTCACGAATACTCCCTTTGATGGCTCCTCGCTTTTTGGTCCTCAGGTGAAAGACACGCTTGCCAGGTGTGAGCAGGAAGGCAAGACTCTCTCTCTGCCGTGGGAGTCCGTTTTTCCACTTCTAACAGACCTTATCCCAAAGGTCAGAAGGGTGGAAAGATGTGGTTTTGTAATTCCCAGGGACCCTTGCCTGACACACATGGTGATTTTTTCCCCCAGGGGCAGAGGGGGAAACAACAACAATGGCAGACGCCACCCTCGTGGCAGAGGGGGACCGCAAAATGAGGGTGACAGAGAAACTTTCTTTGCCAAACCCTTCCAGCATCCCCAACGGGTTGCCCGACTGCTCACCTCTGAAGGCACTCCAGGGAAGACTTTCCCTGTACCCAAAAGCGTGGCAAAATATAACAAGAGACAAATGGGTACTATCTATCATATCTGGAGGTTACAAAATCCCCTTTCATCAACCCCCTCTAAAGTCAAAAAAGTCCATCCCAGATGTTCCACCCAATCTAAGGGATCAAGTAGTTATTCAAGTTTCAAAACTGCTAGAAAAAAAGAGCCATTCAGTAAGTCCCCATAGACCAACTGGGATCCGGAACTTACTCAAGATTCTTTTTAGTACCAAAAAAGTCAGGGGACTGGAGGTCAATAATGGATCTCAGCAGATTGAACAAATCTGTGCAAAAAGAAAAGTTCCGGATGGTAACACTGCAGTCCATTCTACTCTTTCTGGGTCAGGACAACTGGATGTTCTCCATAGATCTTCAGGATGCGTGCTACCATATCAAAATGGACAGACGCTCCAGGAGATTTCTTCGCTTCTGGGTAGGGGCCAGTCATTATCAGTTCAGAGCTCTGCCCTTTGGTCTCACCACAGCCCCCATGGTGTTCACCAAATGTATGGCAGTAGTCACGGCTCACCTGAGACATCAAGGATTCCAGGTGTTTCCCTATCTAGACGACTGGCTCCTAACTGCTACCACCAGGCATCAAATCTGAGGCACGGGATTATACATTATCAACCTACACCCAACTAGGCATTACAGTAAATATAGAAAAATCTGCCTTGTTGCCCTGTCAAGCTGTTACATATATAGGAGCAGAATTAAACTCAAAACGGATGTTTGCAAGGTTACCTCAGGAAAGAGTTTTCTCTATTCGCCAACAAGTGTCATTTCTAATGCAGAGCAGAAAGGTCCAAGTCAGACATGTCCTGCTAGTTCTAGGCTACATGGCAGCTGCCATTCTTCTTGTACCATTAGCGCGTTACCACATAAGAGTCCTTCAGTGGCTTCTCTTCACGCAGTGGTCCTTCCAGCAAATACTCATGTCTCTCATGATCCTGATTACAGAAACATGCAAAAGACACATCTCTTGGTGGATGGTCTCCCCACTGGTGACTCAGGGCAAACCTTTCATTCAACCCCCTCCGGTAGCCACAGTGACCATTTATGCCTCCCTGATAGGGTGGGGTGGGCATTATCTAGGCAGGACAGTCCAAAGCATGTGGCAACCTCACGAGTACCATCTGCATATCATTGTCCTAGAGATGAGAGCGGTGCTCCTAGCTTTGCAAGCTCTTCACAACTCTCTTCCTTCCGGGACTGTTGCGATCCAAACAGACAACATGTCAGTTGTGTGGTACGTCAACAAGCAGGGTGGGACCAGGTCTTACCCCTTGTGTCGAGAAGCCCTCAGGCTATGGCAATGGGCGATTTCCTCCCAACGTTTTCTGACAGCAATGCACATCCCTGGGAAATCCTACATAATAGTGGACAGGCTCAGCAGGTCTATCCTCATGCCTTATGAGTGGTCTCCGAATCTGGAAGTTGCGGACCTTATCTTCCGCAAATGAGGCCAGCCTTGTTGTGATCTATTTGCCCCCCCCCCCCCCCCAACAACAAATGCAGCAGCTACTTCTCCCTGCTTCATCCTCCAGGTCAAACTCCCAGGGACGCTCTAGTCCATGATTGGCCTCAGGGACTCCTTTTTCCCCAATTCCAAGACTCGTACAGAAAGCAAAATCGCTGGGTTGCAAAATGATCCTCATTGCCCCCTATTGGCTTCAACAGATATGGTTTCCATTCCTGCACCTTCACCTTCTAGACCAGCCTTGGATTCTGGACCCAGTGTCAGATCTGTTGATTCATCAGTCAGGCGGGTTGCACCATTCCCTTCAGACTCTCAAGCTCACAGCTTGGTTTCTCCACTTCCTACCTTAGCCAGGCTTCCAAGTATCTCCCCAGCAGTTTGCGATATTATTGTGTCTTCCCATAAGTCAACTACGAGAAAGACATGTTAGCAAATGGAAAAGATTTTCTTACTGGGCAGAATCTAGAAACTTAGACCCCTTTTCAGCCCCAGTCCATCAAATTCTAGAATTTCTAGCAGACCTTTTCCAGTCAGGTACGGCTGCTGCTACCATCAGGGTACAACTGGCAGCCATATCTAATTTCCATATTGGAATTCTTAATTCTAGCATAATGTCTCATAAGCTCTGCAAAGATTTCATGAGAGGAACATTTCTTCTTAGACCCCCCAGTGAGGGATCCACCTCCTCCTTGGGATCTCAGTTTAGTTTTGACTTCTTTGATTCTGCCTCCATTTGAACCAGCAGCTTCATGTCCCTTAAAATTTCTTTCTTGGAAAACACTTTTTCTGGTTGCTATTACCTCAGCTGGACGTGTTTCAGAACTCCTAGCACTCTGTGTTCATCCTCCATATATGGTGTTTCACAAAGATGGAGTTTCTCTGAGAACCAACCCATCCTTCATACCAAAAGTCTGTTCAGAAAGCAATTTAAATCAATCCATCAATCTCCCTGTCTTCTTTCCCAATTATAGCAACAAGGCAGAATACGGTCTTCACCAACTGGATGTGCACAAACAATTATGTTTTTACCTCCATAGGACCAAAGAGCTAAGAAAGTCAGACCAATTATTTCTCTATGCTCACAATAAGTAAGGCCTTCCAGTTTCTAAGGTGACCTTATCCAAATGGTTATCTGACACCATTGCCTTTATTTATCAGTTAAGGCGTAAACATCTACCAGCAAAACCAAAAGGTCATTCTACTAGAGCATTAGCCACGTCTATAGCCTTTCAGTCCAAATTGCCCATAGACTCAATTTGTGCAACTGCCACTTGGGCAAACCCTCATACCTTTATCTCTCATTACAAAGTGGATGTGGTCTCCCGGAGCAGGGCTTCCTTTGGTTCCACTGTTCTGAAGAGTCTGATCCAATGAGCCACCTGGGGGTCTTTAGGTGCTGGGGACGCTGTCCCAAACCGCAAGAACGAAGGTGAGATGGGACAACTTAACATAAAGAAGTTATGTACCTACCAAAACGTTCCATGGTAGTTGTCCTTCATTTCGCCTTCCTTCTTGCATCCCCCCCTCCTTCCCCATTCCTGGAGGATTGAGAGGAGTTCACTATGGTTTTACTGGCAGATTTCCTTTTTCTTGGTTCACATGCCAGGTAATTTTATGACACTTTACTCTAATCTGTTATTTTGGTAAATCAGTTTTAGGTTACTGGTTACTTTATTACAAGCCTAGTCCAAAAGATTCCCTGGCAACATGCTGCCCAACGTTATTTTCCAGTGCCTTTGTCCAGCAGGGCCACTGAAATGATCCCCGGGGTGAATTTTCCATTTCCCATCTGCTCGTCAAGATTTCTGTTGAAGAGGGTCAGTGAGATGCTCTGCTTGACTTGTAAGGGGAAGTCTATTCCAGAACATGGGCAGTCTGTAAGTTATGAACCTGTCTCTCCAACAAGTTCTGTTGATTGTGGTAATGAGGTTGAGGTCTCTGGCGCACGTAGCACGGAGGAATTGGGATGTCTTTAGATGTAGCATATCTAGCAGTGCTGGATCTGACATGGCTTTGTAGGTCAAGCAGAGATTGCATCTAAAGTAGGCGATATGATACAGAGAAAAGTTGGAGTTTTTTAGTCTTTTCGCATAGGGCAAGTGTTTAAGGCCTTGGATCCTCTTAGTGAGGTATTTTTGTGGTCTTTGTAGTTGTTGCATACGTCTAGTGAAGTACATGCCGAATAGAGCATCATACTCTATAACTGGTCTAAGGGAAGAGTAAATAGAGACAGTGACTTCTATCTTCCTGGAGGCAAAACCTTTTGTAATGAGATGTGCCACATAGAAGGATTTTCTGACCACAGTGGCAATGTGATTATCAAAGGATAGGTGCTGTCCACTTGTGTTCCCAAATCGCTTTTGACACCTTTGGTGTTCAGTGGACTACCATTGATATGGAAGTTCATGGGTACCATGTTCTTACCAAAGGGGGTGACTATGCATTTTTGACGTTGAGCTTAAGGCCATGGTTCTGACAACAGTCATTGGTCTCCATGAGACCTTTCTGTAGAATGTCTGCATCATTTGGGGAGCTAATAATTGCTCGCAATTTGCAGTCATCTGTGAGCTTGGTCAGCCAGAGTCCCCTGTTTTTGGCCTGGACTTCAGAAAAGTAGATGCCAAACAGGAGAGGACCCAAGACCAAACCCTGTGGGACTCCACTCGTGACTGGTCGATGGTCTGACTTGGGAGTCCGCTTTCACTGTGTGGATTTTATCAGTGAGCCAGTTTGCAACACACCTTGTGACATAGGAGTTGATGTCTAATTTAGTGAGGTTATCTATGATTCGTGAGTGAGGAATTTTATCGAAGGCCTTGGCCAGACCGAGGTAGGCTGTGTGAACTACCTTACCATCGCCCACCGCACTGGTGACAGACTCGAAGTCTGCCAGGTTGAGCAGACAGACTCTACCCTTGACAAAACCAAACTGCATGGGGTCTAGAGTCTGGAGAATTCCATATGTCCTTATTAGGTCCATGAGTATTAAGATAATTTGTTGTAATATTTTATAACAGCATCAAACTTGATCTGAGATAACTCAATGGTCAGGGGCATTATAGGTAAGGGAGGAGCTCAAGGGCTGGATCCTAGAATGTAGGACTACACAGAATGCATACTTATGGGTGACTACACAACTTTTAATCTGATAATGTCAGTCTTCATTCATTCTTGACAGATGGGTTTGGTTCTGACCTCTTGGAACCGACTTGGCCGTTATACATAGCTCGTGCCATTCAAAACCTCTTGCGCTAAGGCTGTACCAACAATATCCCTCTTCCCGTTACCTCATATCAAGTTTGCCGTGAAGTAGAGAAAATACAGAAGCTTTATCTGTTAGAACCCTACAACATCCCAGGACTAGGTCCAGTCCTCCAGAAGTCTCTTGACGGGGGCAGGAGGTGGATGTCAAGAATGAATGAAGATTGACAGCATAGATGGAACGTTATGGTAAGGACATAACTTCTTTATTTGATCTTATAAGTCTTCGTTCTTGACAGTGGGACAGAGTCCCCAGCTATTTTAGGTCCTAGGCGGCCCTAAGGAAGGATATTCCTGAGTACCATGGAGCCAAAGGATGTTCTTCCCCCGGAGACCATATCTAGTTTGTAATGAGTGATAAAGGTATGAGGAGTAGCCCATGTTGCAGCTGCACATGTTCCTTCCATAGAGGCCTTGGGATGAAAGACAGATTAAGTGGAAGCAGATCTGTCGGAATGTGCTCTAACTGGAGCAGGTGGTTTGAGTTTATTCTGATTGTAGACAAAGATAACACAGTCTCTAAGCCATCTTGATAAGGTAACTTGATACCGGTTTACCTAATTCAGGTTTTGCTCTGTCCAGGTAAAAACGTAATTATCTGTGGTTATTTAGCAGGTGTAAGCAGTATTCTCCTTTGAAAATTTTGGAAAGAAGACTGGCAAGTCTATAGACTGGTTAATATTAGTTTCTGACACCAGTTTAGGGAGGAAGGATGGGTTGGTTCTTAATTGCTCTCTCCTTGTGAAAAACGATGTAAGGATGCTTCACACACAAAGCTTGCAATTCAGAAATTCTCCTGCCAGACGTGATGGCCACCAGGAAGATGTTTTTTCCAAGACAAAAACTTCAGGTCGCAAGTAAGCTGCTGCCTCAAATGGCTGTTAAGCTAGACTTTGTAAGACTAAGGTCAAATCCCATGGTGCTACAAGGTTTTTGAATGGGGTTTTAAATGTAAGGCGCCTTTAAGAAAAATTTTGCACAAACGAGATATTAAG
This sequence comes from Protopterus annectens, assembly GCF_019279795.1. Classification (NCBI taxonomy): domain Eukaryota; kingdom Metazoa; phylum Chordata; order Ceratodontiformes; family Protopteridae; genus Protopterus; species Protopterus annectens. The sequence continues at coordinate 425,875,077 of NC_056750.1, forward strand.
GATTGTTCAAGTCCATCATGAAAATTGGCACTAGTGGCAAAATGAACTTTAATTGTATGAGTAGAGGCTCTTGATTCAAATAAGGTTGTTAAATATTCCAGAACCTTGTCAACTGGTGCTGAGAAGGGCTGTATGTTCGAGCAGGCCCAAATTGAAAGTCTTTTCCATTTGCTTTGGTAAAGCTTTATAGTGGATGGTTTATGGGAAGCCAGGAGAATCCATGGTACCAAAGAGGATAAGTTATTCTGCCTGGCAATTACCAGAATTGAAGATACCAAGCCATCCGCTTGAGATTTTGAAGACTGCACCAAGCACTGAGGGAGAGAGAACGGGTCCAGAATCCAAGAGCAGTGAACCAGATGAGGCCAGAGAAAGGGGAACCAACCTTGGCAGGGCCAGTAGGGTGCAGTGAGTATTACCTTGCTTCTCAACCTTTGGGCTTTCCTCAAAAACTGGGGAATTAGTGGAATAGGGGGAAATGCATAAAGAAGTCCCGGGGGCCAGTTGAGAAGTACATCTCTCAAGGACTCCCCGTAAGGGGGAATTGGGGCAGAGTAGCTGCTGCATTTGTTGTTTATTGGAGAGACAAACAGATCGCAGCACAGCTGGCCCTGATGATGAAAAATCTTCATCACTATGTTGTGGTAGAGAGACCACTCATGAGGCAGCAGGATGCATGTGCTCAACTTGTCTGTAATCACGTTGGATTTCTCTGGGATAATGCTTCGCTACCAGAAAGTGGATGGAAGCAATAGCCCATGGCCAAATTCTATGAGCTTCCTGACATATATTGGGTAGGATCTGGTTCCTCCTTGTTTGTTGATATACTAGACTACCAACATGTCTGATTGGGTTTCAATTGTCTCCGAAGGAAAGGCAGACTGGAACGCTCGCAACGCCAAAAGCACTGCCCTCAATTTTGGGACTTCGATATGCAAATTGGCCTCTTGCGAGGACCAAGTTCCTTGGACAGTCCTCCCCAAATAATGCCCCCCCACCCAATTTGGGAAGCATCCATGGTCACTATGGCTTTGGGAGGAGAAAAAAAAGTTGCAACCCCATAGATTTTCTTGAGGCTTCATCTACAAGATAAATCCTTTTTGCAGTGATTTGTTGTCAGGATTAGGTGGGACATGGGATGTGTTAGTATTGACCATTGTGATGCTAAGAACCATTGAAGAAGCCTCATGATCTGCAGTAGTTAACTTAATTTTATCTGCAACCTGTGGGTATACGGATCCATATCGGATCCAAGCCGGCAACTTTTTTCTAGCATCAACTCCAAGCTCCGAGCTCCTTCCCTTAGCCATAATGCCCTACCATCTCTTATCTTCCCTCAGATCTCATTTGCCACGCCAGTAGTCTGCATCGTGGCCTCCTTTGCTCTGAGCTATAAAGTGATAGTAAGTAGAAAATTTGTCTTGTATAGTGTACTTGTGTAGGATTACCTTCCTCCCCTTCTGTAGTAGCACATTGGTCGTTGGTGTAAAAAAAAAAAAAATATAAGTTTTATTGGTAGTAGAGTAGTTTGAGACCTGCCCTTCCCCTACTTGTGTGTGTGTGGTTTTTTTTTTGTGGGAAGGTAGTTTCCTTACCTTTGAACGCAGGGCTATGGCTGATCAGCCAAAGCCTGTATTCAAAAAATGTACAGACTGTGGCCATAAGCTTTCCCCTGCTGACGGTCACACTCTGTGTGTGATATATCTAGGAGTAGCACATCTATCTACCCAGTGTGCTATTTGTTCAGGCTTCAACATCAGGGCCCTTAGGGATCAGAAGTCCAAGCTAGTTACCAAAGGCCTTCTCCCACTTGCCATGCTGGATTCTGCCTCAGCCTCGGTCTCTGGTACACCCCCCCCCCCCCCAGACAGGGACTCAACCTCCCTCTTCGTCTGGTGATGGGTCCTCTAAGGACAGATCTTCGGTCAGCAAGGCTGACAAAGATAAAGAGAAGGAAAAACGCAGAGAAAAAAGGGAGAAAAAGAAAGACTGGCATCGCAAGAGATCCCCAGACAGGGAGCTCTTTCTCAGCCCTCCATCCAAGTCCAAGAGTCCTGTTTCTCCTCGGCTCCGGTCACCACGTTTCTCACCGGAGCTTTTGGAACTTTGGGACCCGAGGCCCTCCACCCCTCTGAGCAGACCAGCCAGATCCGAGTCTGTGGCCTCTTCGAGATCAACTCGGAGCCTATCGGAAATAGATATGGACAGGATGATGCGGAGATTTCTTCAGACCCAAATTTAGATGGGAGTCTTGCCAGGTCCCTCTCCCTCTGGAGGGGTGACCTCCATGCCTCTTCCACCTCATCTCTCCTTCCCCTATCCGTGCTTCGGGGCTTTTGGATCCAAGGTTCTTCGGAGCTGGTAGCTCGGCGCCGACGGTTCCTCCAACCTCGACTCCAGCTGTTACCTTGAGTTCCTCGGATCCGACCTGCTCGGATCCAAGTGACTCTTGGAGCCGTGGACAGGGAGTTGGACCAGAGGGAATGGATTCTTCGGCTCCGACCTTTTCGGGACCCGATCCATTCCCTAGGACCTCAGGCTACCCTGCCATCGGCCCCAGTCCTCGCTTCGGATCTGGGGAGGACTTCTTCTTCGTGGAGAGGGTTCTCTCTGAGGGATTGAGACCCCAGCCCATTCCCTCGGATACCACCCAGGCCCCCCTGGATTTGGCGGCGACTCCCTTCATCCTGTCTCGGGGACAGCCCATGCCAGAGGATCCCCAGGTCATTTCCCCCGAGGAAACCCCTGCAGCTCGCGGATCCCCTTCTGAAAGTCCCACTGAAGAGGGCCACCGCAACTGCAAAAGGAGGCACCTGGACTCCCCCGAGTCCCTCACCACTGACACTGACTTAGATGAAGGAGAAGGTTCCCCCAGGTCACCTCCCGAAGACGTCTCCTTCGGAGAAATTATGGAAATCCTCCCCCAGAGGGGAGGTTGGTCAGCCCCAAAACCTTCTGGGGATGAGTCAGTGTTCCTGGAGGCCTTTGGCATGGGCCCATCTACTTCCTGGGTATCCCCACCAGCAGACCCCTTGGTGGACCTCATCACCACGAGGGCATGGAAGGAGCCCGACACCGTAGAGCCCATCCCCAAACGTCCTGACAAGGTCTTATCTCCTCCTTCGGATAGACAGCCTTGGTCGAAAGGAGCCCCAGTTGATGCTATGTTGGTCGCAGCGGCCACAAGGAAGGAACTAGCACAGGAGAGTTCCTTAGTCCACCCTCCAGACAAGGAGTCCAGGTCGTTGGATAGGTTTGGGAAGCACGTATACTCTTCAGCGACCTTTTCTATCCGTCCGCTGAATTATTTGGCACATGTAATTGAACTTCAGTGAGACCTTGCTTCAGAATTCGCTGAGTCGCCCCCAGAGTCTTTATCGCTGCAGGACAAACATCTGTTTTTGGCAAAAATGTCTACTCTGAAATCGGTCTTGAATACATCTATGCGACTACTTTCTCACACCATGGAAGGAGCAGCTAGAGCGGCTGGACAGGCATAGCCGTGAGATGTCATGCCTGGCTCAGATTGTGTCAGTTCACGGACCCTTTCAAGGCGTTGTTTATCAACGCTCCCGTACGACGGCTCTTCCCTTTTTGGGAAGACAGTATGTGACACACTGGTCCAGAGCGAAAAGGACGGGGATGACTTAGTCTGCCGTTGGAGTCCGCTTCTCTAACCCTCAGCGGTCCTTCTCTAGGAATCAGAGGGCAGAAGATGATGTGTTTCTGAAAATCTGTTTTCCCGGGATTTTCAGGACAGCTATTCCCCCAGAGGCAGAGGGGGACAAGATCAACGCCGATCCAGAGGTAGAGGGGGACCCAGGAATTTCAGGTCAAGGGAACCCTTTTCTGATAGACCCAGTCAGCAGCCCTGAGGGGATGGCCTGACTGTCCTACCCTGGAGGCTGTTGGGGGATGATTGTCCTTACACCCAACGGCATGGGAGTCCATTACGACAGATTGCTGGGTTCTTCAGATAATATCCAGAGGTTTACTCTATTCCTTTCATTGCCCCTCCAAACATTACAAGACACCTCCCAGATGTTCCACCCACTCACAGGGAGGCCGCAGCTCTATAGGTTTCAAAGCCGCTTATCAAACGAGCCATCGAAAAGGTTCCCCCCGACCAGTCCGGATTAAACGTCTACTCAAGGTTCTTTTTTGGTGCCAAAAAAGACGGGGGGACCTCAGGCCCAAACTAGACCTGTCCACATTAAACCTGTCGGTAGCAAAACAGAAATTCCGGATGGTCATTCTACAGTCCATTCTACCTTATCTCCGGGAGTGCGACTGGATGTGCTCGTTAGACCTTCAGGATGCTTACTACCACATCAAAATACACAGAAGCCCCAGGAGGTTTCTGTGCTTCTAGCTGGGAGTCAGTCACTTTCAGTTCAGGGCCCTACCCTTTGGTCTCACCACTGCCCCCAAGGTGTTCACTAAAGTAATGGCAGTTGTAACGGCCCACCTGAGGCTTCAGGGTATTCAGGTGTTTCCTTACCTGGACGACTGGCTCTTCGCTGCACACAACAAGCATCACTTGTGTCTGGCCTGAGATTATTTCATTCGATTAGCAGACTCACTGGGAATTAGTCAATGTTCACAAATCCCATTTGCAACCAGTACAAATTCTAGACTTCATTTGGGCACGGTTAGACACTTTGCAGATGAAGGTATTCCTAATTCCAGACAGGATTCTACATCTCAGGGGCCACATAGCTCAGATAGCGAGCTCCCAGTCTTCAAAGGCGAGCGAGGTTCTCTGGGCTCCATGGCTGCCGCCATATCTATTCTCCCGTATGCACGTCTTCACATGCGGGTTCTTCATGGACTCTGGCGGACCAGTGGTCCTGGCTAGACCTACCCATGGAATTTCCGATCAAGATCAGCCACGTCTGAAGGACATCCCTTCTTTGGTGGTTAACGTCACCGGAGATATCAACAGGACGTCCATTTGCATCAACCCCAGTCCAAACCACAATGACCACAGACACCTTCTAACTCGGGTGGGGGGGACACTGGGAAGGACAGTCCAAGACACGTGGTCCCAAACAGAGACGAATTTGCACATAAATGTTCTGGAGATGAGGGCAGTGCTTTTAGCGTTGGAAACCTTTCACGCAGTCCTTCCTCTCTGATTGATTGCAGTTCAGTCAGACAACATGTCAGTCGTCTGGTATATCAACAAGCAGGGGGGAACCAGATCCGACCGCTATGTCACGAGGCCATGAGAGTGTGGGGAATGGGTGATTTCCACCAGTCGGTATCTGATAGCAATGCACATCCCGGGGCGTTCCAACATTTTAGCGGACAGATTGAGCCAGGTCATTCTGATGCCCTACTAGTGGTCTCTGAAACAGTAGCGGAGGAGATTTTCCTGGCATGAGGTCAGCCTTGCTGAGATCTCTTCGCATCTCCTTCCAACGCGAAGTGCAGTGAGTTCTTCATCTGATTCCCTCACCAGGGTAAGTCCCCAGAGATGCTCTAGTCCATGCTTGGTCCCCCGGGCTTCTGTATGTTCATCCTCCATTGACACTCATTCCGAAGTTTCTTCAGAAAGCTTGCCGACTACGGTGCAAAGGGATCTTCATTGTCCTATTCTGGCCTCGTCAGGTTTGGTTCCCATTCCTTTGGTGTCATCTATTAGCTCCCCCGTGGGTTCTGGATCCCTGCCGGGATCTAAGTTCCCATCCATCGGGGACACGTCCACCCGATCTGGGCAGCCTGAAACTTACAGCTTGGTTGCTCCAGTTCTGTTAATCGCCAGGATTCTCGGTCTTTCATCCCAGGTCAAATCGATTCTAGTGGGCCTCTCTTAAAGATTGCACTAGAAAACTATATTGTAGTAAATGGAAGCGCTTTTCCATTTGGGCTTCACAGAGAGAAATAGATCCCTTTACAGCTCCTGTTCCAGCGGTGTTGGACTTCCTGTCTAGTATTTTTCAGCAAGGAGCTAGTTCCTCCACAGTGAAAGTACAATTGGCAGCCATTTCCAGTTTTCACATTGGCATTGACAAAATGGCCTTAGCCTCTTCTAGGCTGTGTAAGGCTTTTCTCAAAGGTACTTTTCTGCTACGGCCCCCTATCAAGGATTCTGTACCTCCTTGGGACCTTACTTTTGTTTTACAAGCATTAGTTGCCCCTCCTTTCGAACCCGCAGTGTCTGTGGACTTAAAATTTTTGTCCTGGAAGCCAGCTTTCCTAGTAGCCATCACTTCAGCTAGGAGAGTTTCTGAGCTTCAAGCTTTGTCTGCCGTGCCTCCTTATTTGGTCTTCCATAAGGATAGGGTTTCCCCTCCGTACTAACCCTTCCTTCTTACCTAAAGTGTCATCTGAAGCGAACATAAACCAGTCCATTAATCTGTCCGATTTCTTTCCCGACTTTCAAAATAAAGCCGAGTACAAACTCCATTTGTTGGATGTTCACAGACAACTTCACTTCTATCTTCATAGAATGAAATCTTTCCACAAGACTGACCAATTGTTTGTTTCTTTTTCCAAAGCATTCATGGGAAAAGCTATTTCTAAAGTTTCTTTAGCCAGATGGATCACTCTTTGTATTTCACATGCTTACAAAGCAAAAGGTTTATTACCTCCTGGTATGGGTAAGGCTCACTCTACCAGGTCCATGGTGACTTATGCTGCTTTTTGGTCCGGGGTACCTTTGGACGATATTTGCACAGCACCGACATGGGCCAATTCACATACCTTCATTTCCCATTACAAATTGGATCTGATTTTGAGGGGTAGAGCATCCTTTGGCTCTGCGGTGCTCATGAATATCCTCCCATAAGGGCCTTCCAGGATCGGAGTAGCTGGAGACTCTGTCCCACAGGTTGCAGATAAAATGAAGTTAACTACTTCAGATAAAGAAGTTCTGTACTCACCATAATGTTCCATTTGAGTAGTTATACTTCATTTTTCTGCAACATTCCCTCCCTCTATCCCCCGGACCTTATCCTGTTTTCAGGTTGCTTATTGGGTTGAGTTGCATATATTTTGTTAGTTGAGGCAAACTCTATCTGAGGAGAAGATAGGAGATGGTAGGGCATTATGGGTAAAGGGAGGAGCTCGGAGCTTGGAGCTGATGCTAGAAAAAAATTGCCGGCTCGGATCCGATACGGATCCGTATACCCACAGGTTGCAGAAAAATGAAGTAGAACTACTCCGATGGAACGTTATGGTGAGTACGTAACTTCTTTTTATACCTTGCTAGGGGTACACAAGGTTATAGTTGTTGCCATGGATCCTAAACTTTGTAGTACCAGGTGAGCAGGAACTTTATTTTGGGAAATGATCGTTTGAATTTGTGACCTCAGCTTCATCAGCCTGTGGAGGGGAAAGGAGGCTACACAAGAAATTGTATTCAGTCTTGCTGCTATGAACTCTAGATCTTGTGTAGGAGTCTACTTTGACTTTGTCTTGTTTATTGAAATGCCTAGAGTCTCTGTAAGGTGTAGCACAAAGTCTGTGGCATAAAGCAGTAATGTCTGGAGATGGTGGTGAGGAGCCAGTCATCTAGATAGGGAAACACTCAGAATCCATTCAGTCTAAAGTGAGCTGTTATGACTGCCATGCATTTGGTGAACACCCTGGGGGCTGTGGTGAGACCAAAGGGCAGTGCTTGAAATTGGTAATGACGGTCTCTTAGCCAGAAGTGGAGATATCTTTTAGAGCACTTGTCCATCTTTATGTGGTAATACGTATCCTGAAGATCTGTAGGGCACATCCAGTCATCATCCTCCAGAAAGGGATGGATGGACTGAACCGTGACCATCCAGAATTTTGTCTGTTGTACAGATTTGTTAAGTAGGCTGATATCCAGAATTGGTCTCCAGTCCCCTGTCTTTTTTGGCACTAAAAAGTATCTTGAGTAAAATCCAGATCCTATTTGGTTTGGTGGGAAGTCTTGGATGATTCTTTTTAGAAGCAGATTTTGGATTTCTACTGCTGCTAGATCCCTCTGACTGGGTGGAGCATTGGAGATTTGTTTTTGAAGTCTTGGAAAAAGCCTGAATGGAATATGATAACCTGTGGTGATAATTTTCTGCACCCAGGTATCAAAAATTATAGTAAGCCAGGCAGATTGGTATTGCACCAGAAAGTCTTCCCCTGACTGCTTCCATAGGTAAGCAATTGGGCCTCCGTTCAGGAGCGCTGGTAGAGTTGTCTTCTGCCCTTCAGAGCTACAAACTGCAAGACACAGATAATCAAGTATCTGTTATCTGTCCTTAACAATCTAAACATGGTAGTGATGGATTTGTAGTGTACAGAGTCTAAGCAACAAATTCTGTCTGTGCTTGACCAGGCCACTCCAGTGGCTAGACACAGAATGAAGTGCAGCTATGTTGTTATTGAGGCCTCATGCAGAGCAGGTGTTAACTGGTACAGTTAATCACAGATATGCATGGTTACTCAACCAGCTCATGCCAGATCATTTAAAAGATATGCTTATTGATTCACCCCCTGAAAAAAAATCTTTTGCTTGGGCCACAAGCAGCTGTCCTATTCCAAACATTACAGGACCAAGGTAAAACGATGAAAGACTGCAGACAAATCCTACTTGCGTCTGTACCTAGATACCAGAGGAAATACCTAGCCAAGCCTACTTCTTTTGTTAGAATGGAACATAAACCTCCCCGTAATCACAGGAAGATGCCCAGGAAAAGATACCCCCCCCAAAAAAAAACTGAGTGTGACCCTAGATCTGGGGGGGGGGGGCTCGTTTCTCAGATAAGTCACTGTCCATCTTCTAAACATCCTCCTCCTTGGTCATACCCTACCTTCTGTCAGAAAGGCTTGCTCAGTCCATCTCAGACTTGGTAAATATCACAGACAAGTGGGCACTATTCTTCATAAAAAATGGATTACGCTACGTCTTGCAAGGATATCCTTTCCTTGAATGGCATCTCCCATCCACACCATTTCTTCCTCTCATCCTTCAGGAGCTCAAGGCGCAATAGAAGCAGTGCCTCTGCAGTTTATTTGAAGGGTTTTATTTACTTCAGTTTGTTCCTGGTTCCAAGAGAAGGACAATGGAGACCCATGCTGGATCTGTTTGCTCAACACATTCCTCAAAGTGCCAACTTTCAGAATGCTTTTTCTCCAAACTCTGTTGCCCTTTATTTTCCTACAGGTGTTCCTAGCCTCTCCGAATCCGAAATATGCTCACCTACAAATTCCCAGTTGTCCCTCCTGCAGGAAGTTCCTGAGGTTCTTTATTGGCTCATGTCACTTTCAGCTTTCTGCTTTGCCTTTTGGGCTTTTTATAGCCCCCCTGAGTATTAACAAAAGTGCCTAACACCTGTGATAGCCTTTTGCTGGACTCATAGATTTCAGAAATTTCCTGTTTAAATGATCTGCTTATCCAGGCTTCTCCTCGGATCTTATTGCAACACCTCCAATTAATTGTCAATCTTCTCCTGCAGTTAGAATTCACAGTCAACTACAAACACCCCCCCCCCCAGCCCGCCCAGGACCTAGTTTTTGTTGGGCTGCAGATTGGACACCAAAAAGATGCAGGCCTACTTACCTCAGGAAAAGTTGCAGAACCTTACAATTTACTTCCAGTCCCTAACCCCCCTCAAAGCATGTTCAGGCAGGGAGATTCTGAGAGTATTAGGATCATGGCAGCAACAATTCCATTGCTCCCTTTAGTCAGGCTGCATATGAGGAAAATTCAGTAGTACCTGAAAACTGCATGGTCCCAGCTCTGTCACCAGCTAGACACAAAGATCTCCCCCATACCTTGTCCGAAGATGGAGATCTTATGGTGGATGACCCAGGTGAATCTCAATCCAGGACACCCTTTCACAGTACAGATTCCAAATCATCTTTCACACACCAGTTTCTGAGGATGTGCTTCAAGTTGTCCAGGAGGCAAGGAGGCTTACTACTTGAAAATCCTATATAGCCAAGTGGAAAGATTTTTCTATATGGTGCCATATAGTCAGGATCCCACGAAATCAGAGGTTCCTATCGTCTTATCTTGTGTGAACTCATGAAAGCAGGTCTGGCATATCCCTCTATCAAAACCCACCTGTCACCCATTTCTGCCTATCTACCCTTCAAGTTTGCCTATTATGTCTAAGCCTGAGGTCAGTTTTTGAAAGGGATGCTACAGTAAGACCCCCCCCCCCCAAAAAAAAAATAAAAGTCTGCCCCCACCTTGGGAACTGAACTTTATTCTAGAACAACTCACTCTGTCCTTTTGAGGCAGATGCTAGTTTTCTCAAATTCTGCATCTGGAAAACTATTCTGTTGTTGGCTATCACTTCTGCTAAGTGTGTCTCAGGACTACAGACACTCATGGCTATTCCACCTTTTCTTATTTTTCACAAGGTATCTGTGTCCCAGAGGGCTAATCCCTTTTTCATGCCTAAAGTGGTGAATGAGCTCTCTCTTCACCAGGCTATCAGTCTGCCCTCTTTTTCCCAGCCCACAGAACAGGGGTGAAAGACTCCTACATTCCGCAGATGTGCACAGACTGGTGAGATTTTATTTGGACAACACTAAGTGAATTTTTAAGTCAGACAAATTGTTTTTCTCTTGCATGGACTCCTGCCAGTATCTAAACAAACCATTGCAAGCTGGATGTCAAAGTCCATTTCTTTTTGTTAATCAGATTGTGGCAGTCCTCTGCCCAGCTGCCCACGATCTCACTCTTATACGGTAATGGCCTCTTCTGGGGGCCTTCTACAAAGGGTTAGATGCCAGGACAATCCTGGAAGCTGCCAAATGGTCTTCTGTGCCCACCTTCACAAACAGTACAGAAGTACTGCTACAGTGATTTCAGTCAAGACATAGTATAGTTGTGTAAGAACTTATCATAACAGTAGATGTCCTACTGATCACTGTTGCAGTATTCCTTCCCACCTTCCTTCTTCCCTCCTCCTGGTATTGTCATATCTTTTATTGCCCTGTCTGGCAGACCCTAACACTGAGGGGGGTTCCTTTTACCTTCTTGGCCTCTCCTAATTGACCACTTGTTTGAAGGTAGTCTGAGGATTTATGCTCATAAGGCCTGAGGTCATAAGCTGGATGTATGCTCCAAGGAAGTTTTAAGCTTTGGTACCCCGGCCAGACATCAGAGGTGAAAACCCATCTGTTTGGAATATGCATGCAGCACTGAGCAGTAAGATATCTGCTTAACTTCACGCAACTGTAATTATGCCCCTCTTCCTCCATATCCACTTTATCATCTCGAACCCTCTTTTATTCTAAATTATTGTGGTGTAATTGCAATATTGCCAATAGTTCGACATTACCAGTGTTCTTTTATATGTGGGTCCCCCTCCGCGAATTATGCTGTTCTTTGTGACCCATATCAGCCCCATTTCTCTCTCTCTCCTAAGTAAACACTATCCAGTCCTCAGGCATGTACCAAATGCATTTTCACCCTCTTTTTAATTTTTTTGTGCTTAAGGGCTTTGTGTCTCACTCTATCTTTCTATTTTTTCAGATGTTTGTGTCGAAAGAGGCAATCATTATAATATCTTTCACTGTTTGATTATTGTGAAGATCTTCCCTTTCACAATAATATTTTTTCTTTTTATATATGCACAACTGTGGCTACTTTATGCTTCTAATAATATCATCGACATTATTTGCCAGCATTGAACCTAACCCTTTTCTGTACTTGATCTTATTGCACTCTGAAATGAGGCTCTCATTACTTTAACACATTTGTAAAGCATAGTCCATAGTCTTGTAAGCATCTCTTTATAATGGAATGGACCATGTGTTGTATGGATTAGCGCAGAGATGATATGCCAACACTGACAAGGTCAGAGTGAGCTGTCAAAACAGATTCTGACATACACACACGTATGAATATTTGTATTGACGTATACATACATGTTTGTGTGTGTGTGTGTGTGTATATATATATATATCTATATATATATATCTATATATAGGTTTACCATGACAATGTCGCCGTGCACTTGCACGGCTATGAAGTATTCGAACATCAGATGTTCGAATACTTCATAATGCGGCAGGTCATCTGAGCGAATGTTGTAATTGCGAATGGACTGTGCATTCGGAATAACAACGTTCGCTCATGGGAGCGGATCGCGGTACAGTGCGGACAGGGAAATACATTCCTTTCCTCACTGTAGTGCGATCTCGGAGTTGGAATATTAAGTTGGGGGGGTGTGGGGCACAGCCCCAAAGTGCAGGGGCAGCCCCTCTGCATGTGTTTAGGTTGGGTAGTTCTTTGTTTTTGGCAGGGTGGGCTTGCTCTTTGTTGCCTGTATTTCACGCTGTTTCGGTTATTCCACGTTGATCGACTGGGAATGTCGCGATTCGACGTTTTCGACATTTCTGTCCGGTTTACGGCCTTCTAAACATTCGGAAATATGTCCTTTCGACGTATTATTTCGGTAATTGCTACCTTATTTATTTTAATTTTCGAAATGATGATAGTAAACCCTATATATATATATATATATATCTATATATATATATATATATATATATATATATATATATATATATATATATATATATATATATCTATATTTATATATATATATATATATATGTGTGTGTGTGTGTGTAGTTTGTGTGTTTATATCATATGTTAAACCACTAAACCCAATAGTGAGCATGCCTAGGTACAGTTAAACAGTGTAAAATGCCCTCTGAAAAAAAGTTCAGCTGCAGTCCAAGTTTTGCTTAACAGTGATCTGGAGGTATAGAAAAGTGGCTACAACACCATTAAAGTAGCCAGAAATTATCACTGAAGGTATTGTAATTGAAATCCATTTTATCATTTTAATGTTTTTCTGTGGAGACTGCTGTCCTGTAATCCACCAATGGTTTGGCACAGAATATAGTACACAGGAACAGATTTTCATTTCATAAAACAGATTATTGACATGGAAGAAGAGGGTTTGGGGTACCCACACCAATACAACAAAACAAATAAATAGAAAAAGTGTTTTGAGGTTTTTAGTAGTTGCAGTTCATAAGAAATTAAATGGAAAGAAAGAGGCACAGATTAAGGCAGTGTCCTAGGATCACTTGCTGCTAAATACAAATAAGCTTCTAAGCAGTAAAAAAAAAAAATAAAAAAGTGCATCTTTGGGGAAGAAGGAAAAGAAACCTAGTAAATGAGACTACATTTCTGGTGCGACTAGTAACTACTGAAGATGGGCAAGTGGGAAGAACTGACGAGTGACAGCAGCAGTCTGTATTCCTCCCTGATTAATTCAGAGTATGGATAACTTACAGTCTGGCCAACTCCGTACCAGCTTACTGTCATCACAGGGAAGGGGATGGGGTTGTCCAGGCAGGAACTAAAGAGAAAGATGGCTGTCACCTAGGGGTAAGGTTGCATGGTTTCTGCCCATCCACCCAATGGAATGAGTAGAATGATTTAGTACAGGTAGGGGAGCCATTGAGGCAGGGTCCTTCAGTAATTGAGAAAAGGGAGAATAAGTAGTTGTCAAGAGTATTGTATACATACCGTTTCTTTAAAGGTCACCCTGCAAGCTGCCGGTACTTGCTTGTTCAATCTACTGTATGGGTTACTTTACCCATTTGGCTGTCACGCAAACTAGTGTTATGGTGGTGGTGGAACAATTTTAATTTGTGTCTAGTTCTAAGCCCCACTTTCATCCTCAAAAGTTTCAAGCTTTTGAATGATTTACATTTCATGTGCATTTTTAGTGTTTTGTTATGACCTGTTTAGCATTGCCTACTTTTCCTTTACCAGCATATTTATTTAAATTATTAAAATAAAATAATTAAATTATTTTCAAATCCAGCAATGGTACAGTAGCTAGGGTTGCTGCCTGATAACTGTGTATCTGAAGTCGTTAACTTCATTTGCTCAGCAACCTGTGGGGTATCTGATCCGAGCCGGCAGCTTTCCAAGCTAATAGATCCGAGCTCCAAGCTCTTCCCCCTACCCATAATGCCCTGCCATCTCCCTCTAACCCTCAGATCTCGTTTGCTGCGGCTTCCATAAGCTTCTCTGAATGAGCTCCGAGCATAGTGCTGTAAGTTTAGAATTTAAACCTTAAATTCCTGTCAGATTTTTCTCTAACTTTGTGTGTGTGAACTTCCCCTATCTTTATAGTCTCTCTTGGGTAGTTCTTTTAACTTTTAGTTAAGTTAGATTTATTCCCCTCCCCCCTCTGCGTGTGTGAAGGTGTGTGCTTGTGGGCCTACTTTTCCTTTCTTTTACAATGGCTGAAGGCCCTAAAGCCATTTTCTCTAAATGTACCGAGTGTGGCCATAAGTTGTACCCAGCGGATGGTCACACTCTGTGTGTCCTTTGCCTGGGGGTTGATCACCTCTCTTCGGGCTGCACTGTTTGTGCAGCCTTCAACCCCAGGGCTTTGAAAGATAGGAGGTCGAAGCTTATTCTGGCGGGCCTTTTGCCCCCAGACTCTGCTTCGTCCTCGGTGGCGCCGGCCACGGCTACAGCTGCCCCACCTGCCTCTCCTGATCCCCTGGCCGGGAGTCACCCTCCCTCGTTGGCCCAGGAGGAAAGGGACATCAGAAAAAAGGATAGAAAAGATAGGGACAGAGAGAAGGAAAGGCATCGCAGTCATAAGAGGTGGTCCGACTCGACCCCTTCGGCGCCGCCGTCTAAACAGCTTGCCTCTCCCCTTAAGGTTTCCGGGCCTTCCCCCTCCTGGCTCCGTTCTCCACGTTTCTCCCTGGAGCCGGAGGAGGAGACCTGGTCACCCTCGAGGTCATCCAAGTGGCCTTCCCGGCTGGCTTCGATGGCCTCATCTAGATCCAACAGAAGTTTATAGACGCTGATATGGACTGGATGATGCGTCGATTTCTTCAGGCCCAGATGCAGATGGGAGTGCTCTTGCCTTCCTCCCTGCTCGGTAGGAGCTTGACACCTTTTTTTGCCCACATTGCTCCTTCTCCGACCCGCTTTTGGGGTTCGGAGCTGTCTGATCTGACTAGCTTCGGAGCCGCGGTAGGGTCGGCGCCGACAGTGTTTCCTACTTCGGCGCCGACTGTACCCTCGAGTCCATTTTCGGATCAGAGCTCTCGGGGCCGTGAGCTGAACATCTGATCTGGAAGGGTCAGCGGGCCTTCGGCTCCATTAAGGTTGGAGCACACTACCCTTTTGGATCCGGTCGGGTCACCTTCGGCGCCGATCCGCACGTCGGATCTGTGGGGAGTGCTTCCGGATCCAAGGGAAAGCTGTTCCCCCTCGGTATTCAACGTTGTGGAGAGGGTTCTTTCGAGGGATTCAAGGCCCCAGGCTCTTGCTTCAGATCCACCCACCATTCCCACTCAGATGGGCCTTTCCTCCATCATCCGGCCCCAGGGACAGCCTGCGCCTACGTCCCAGATTGTTCCCTTAGAGGAGCAGGACATTGTTGGTGAGGCCTCTTCAGACAGCCCCCCCCGAAGAGGTCCCTCACAAACGGAAGTGCAAGAGGAGGCACTTGGACTCACCCAAGTTCCTCACGTAGGACACAGACTTAGAGGAAAGGGAAGGTTCCCCAAGGTCACCCCCCGAAGACATCTCCTTCGGAGACATTATGGAAATGTTACATATTAGAGGGGGGTAGTCTGCCCAAAAACCTTCCTCGGATGAGTCTGTGTTTCTGGAGGCGTTTGACGCAGGCCCATCTACCTCTTGGGTGTCACCTCCCGCCGACCCCCTGGTAGACCTCATAACTACCAGGGCATGAAAGGAGCCGGACACTGTTAGCCAATACCCAAGAGACCGGACAGGATCCTTAGCCCTCCCATGGACAGGACAGTTTGGAGCAAGGGTGCCCCAGTGGATGCCATGGTGGTGGCGGCTGCCACTAAAAAGGAATTAGCACAGGAGAGTTCCTCGGTGCATCCTCCAGACAAGGAGTCTCGGATGATGGACCGTTTGGGAAAGCGGATGTTCTCTTCAGCGACCTTCTCTGTAAGGTCACTGAATTATATGGCGCATGTGATTCGGCTCCAGTGGGACCTGATTAAGGAGTACGGTGGGTCACCCCCAGAGTCCATGTCAGCCGAGGACAACCGGACATTCTCGGCTCGAATGGCCACCCTCAAGTCAATCGCCAACACATCTATGCGGCTTCTCTCTCATGCTACGGAGGGAGTGGCTAGAGCTAGCAGAACGGGCGTCATCTTACGTAGACAGGCCTGGCTCCGTCTCTGCGACTTTGCGGAACCCTTCAAGGCGTCCTTCGCGAACGCCCCTTTTGACGGTTCTACGCTCTTCGGCAAAACCGTCCGCGATACGCTCCTCCAGAGTGAGAAAGACTGGAAGACATTGTCTGCCGTCGGGATCCGTTTCTCGGCTCCTCAGAGGTCCTACTCCAGGAACCAAAGAGGGTAGAAGAAGATGTGGTTCCGGAAAGCTCAACAATCCCGTTTCACTCCGGATCCCTCATCCTTCAGAGGCAGAGGAGGACAGGGTGGACGCTGGCCCAGGGGCAGAGGGGGTCCGAAGAATTTTGGGTCGAGAGAACCTTTTTCGGATCGACCCGCGCAGCAGCCCTGAGGGGTTGCCCGACTGCTCCTCTCTGGAGGCAGTCGGGGGGCATTTCTCGGAACACCTAGCGAAATGGGAGTCCATCACGACAGATCACTGGGTGCTCCGAATTATATCCAGAGGCTATTCAATTCCTTTCCTATCTCACCCTCCCCAATCAACAAAACTCCCCAATGTCCCACCCGATCAGAGGGAGGCAGCAGCATCAGAAATTCGAGGGCTGCTAAGAAAAAGAGCTATCCAGTGCGTCCCCCCCCCCCCCCAAACAATCCAGATCAGGCTTTCACTCCAGGTTCTTTTTGGTGCCAAAAAAGACGGGGGACTTACGACCTGTCAACACTGAACCTGTCAGTCGCCAAAGAAAAATTCCAGATGGTCACTATTCAATCCATTCTCCCACTTTTGCAGGAGAACGACTGGATGTGCTCGATAGACCTCAAGGATGCATACTACCACATTCTGATGGACAGACCATCCAGAAGGTTCCTCCACTTTCGGCTGGGAGCCAGCCATTATCAGTTCAGGGTTCTACCCTTCGGTCTCACCACAGTCCCCAGGGTGTTCACCAAGGTCATGGCAGTTGTAGGGATCCACCTGAGGCTAAAGGGAATACAGGTCTTTCCGTACCTGGACGACTGGCTCCTCACCGCCCCCACCAGGCATCAACTCTGCTCAGGCAGGGACTACTTCTTACACCTAGCCCACCACTTAGGGATTACGATAAACCACCAGAAATCCTCCCTTCAACCTATTCAAATTTTGGAATTCATAGGGGCCAGGATAGACACTACTCAATCCAGAGTCTTTCTGTCAGCAGACAGGCTTCGCAATCTAAGCCTTAACATTCTAGACCTCTTACAATCGTCAGCTCCCCCAGCGGAACTAGTCCTGAGAACCCTGGGATCCATGGCAGCGGCCATCAGTCTGTCCCCCTTCGCTCGCCTCAAGATGAGGATCCTTCAATGGGCATTACAAGTGCAATGGTCCATTCTTTGCCACCCCCTACACCTATTCCCCTCAGCAGGATTTGCAGGGAGTCGCTTCTTTGGTGGCTGCGCACCAGAGATCTTCGAGAAGGCCGCCCCTTTGTTATTCCCCCTCCCCAAGTCACGGTGTCCACGGACGCATCTCTCCTCGGGTGGGGGGGCATTGCATGGGCAGATCCGTCCAAGGCATGTGGACTTTCACAGAGACCTCACTGCATATCAGTGTCCTGGAGATGAGGGCGGTGCTTCTAGCATTGCAGGCTCTCCACCCCCTTCTCCCTCCAGGAACTATTGCACTTCAAACAGACAACATGTCGGTAGTCTAGTACATAAACAAACAGGGGGGAACCAGATCCTTTCCACTTTGCAGGGCGGCAGTGAAAGTGTGGGAATGGCCAATATCCACCAACCACTTTCTCATAGCAACGCACATCCCGAGTCGGTCAAACATATTGACGGACAGGTTGAGTCGAACGATCCTCTCACCGTACGAGAGGTCTCTAAACCCAGCAGTAGCAAAACAAATCTTCCTCCAGTGGGGTCAACCTTGCTTCGATCTCTTCGCCTCACCTTCGAACACAAAGTGGAGCGAGTTCTTCGCTCTGATTCCCCCACCAGGGGAAGCCCCCAGAGACGCTCTAGTTCATGCTTGGCCATCCGGTCTTCTGTATGCTTATCCTCCTCTTCCATTGATGACAAAGTTCTTGCAGAAAGCTCGTCGGTTGGGGAGCAGAGTTATCCTCATAGCCCTATTCTGGCCTCGTCAAACCTGGTTCCCTTACCTGCGGTCTCATCTAGTACATCCTCCCTGGATTTTAGATCCCAATCTGGATCTTATCTCTCATCCTTTAGGATTGAAGACCCCCGATCTGGACTACCTCAAACTCTCCGCTTGGTTGATCCAGTTCCCTTAATGGCTAGGACTCCCGGTATATCTTCCTCGGTTAAGGCCATCCTGGTGGCCGCCCATAAACCGTCTTCCAGGAAAATCTACAAGAGTAAATGGAAACGTTTCTCTGTCTGGGTGGAGCACAGGAACTTAGACCCCTTCACGGCTCCTATCCCAGCAGTTCTAGACTTTCTTTCGCATACCTTTGATCAAGGAGCCAGTGCTTTTACTATTAAAGTTCAGTTGGCAGCTATTTCCCACTACCACATTGGAAACAGTTCAGGGCCTGTAGCGTCCTCCAAAATATGCAAAGCATTCATGAAAGGAACCTTTTTGTTAAGACCCCCTATTAAAGATCCAGCCCCTCCATGGGATCTTACCCTAGTTCTTCAAGCTCTGACTGGGCCTCCTTTTGAACCCGCAGCTTCAGTTGACTTAAAATATGTATCCTGGAAAACGGCCTTCCTGATTGCCATTACTTCTGCTAGAAGAATATCGGAGCTTCATGCTCTTTGCAGTAAAACTCCCTACATCATCTTTCATTAAGACGGGGTCTCCCTCAGGACTAATCCCTCTTTTCTGCCCAAAGTGGCTTCGGAAGTCAACATCAACCAGTCCATCAATCTACCTGTCTTCTTTCCAAGTTTCCAAAAGAAAGGGGAATACAGACTTCATTGTCTGGATGTTCACAGACAGTTACGTTTTTACTTAAACAGAACAGCAGATCTTCAAAAATCTGATCAACTTTCTGTTTCCTTTGCAAAATCTTGTCTGGGGAAGCCAGTCACTAAAGTAACCTTAGCTAGATGGATTTCCCAATGCATTCTCCTAGCTTACAGAAGTTCTGGTCGTCCTGATCCCTTGAGAGTGCGAGCCCATTCTACCCGATCTATGGCCACTTCTGCTGCCTTCTGGTCAAGGGTTTCTTTGGATGACATTTGCTCAGCAGCTACTTGGGCTTCCTCTCATACTTTTATTACACACTACAAATTGGATATAATATCCAGGGGACGTGCATCGTTTGGCTCAGCAGTGCTCCGGAATATCCTTCCATAAGGGCCTCCCAAGTTGCTGGTAGCTGGGGACTCTGTCCCACAGGTTGCTGAGCAAATGAAGTTAACTACTTCAGATAAAGAAGTTATGTACTCACCATAATGTTCCATCCGAGTAGGTAACTTCATTTGTCTGCAACCGACCCGCCCTCCATCTCCTGGACCCTTAGTTCATTATCAAAGAATCAGGATTATACCTTCATTCCATTGACATCACTGGAACACGTATTGTAACCATTTCTAGGTTATAGAATTTCCTATTGTCCTTTTTTCTGGCAAACTCGATCTTAGGGTTAGAGGGAGATGGCAGGGCATTATGGGTAGGGGAGGAGCTTGGAGCTCGGATCTGTTAGCTTGGAAAGCTGACAGCTCGGATCCGATACCCCACAGGTTGCAGACAAATGAAGTTACCTACTCAGATGGAACGTTATGGTGAGTACATAACTTATTTTTTCTGCTTCAGCTTCTGAGTGGATGCCTTCTTTGGAATTATCTTCTCCTGTCTGTTTTAATGTGAATTTTCATTAGGTGTTCTAGTTGCTTCCCACCTCCCAAATAAATGCTGTATGGTGATTTATTGATCCCTTTTTGTACTGTGTGTCTATGTTCTGCAGTGGATGGATGCTATGTCTGTGATTATTTTTTTTCTTATGAAGCCATCCCCATTCCTTGCTACGATAGGCTGCATCTCCTATGCGACCCTAAGTAAGATGGTGCAGGTACCAGAAAATGGATGGACAAATTCTTAGATTTGTCATTTCTAGTATAGGTGCTGTACCTGATTCCTGTAATATTATATTTTTGTCCATATCTGTTAAATGATGCATCAAAACAAGACTCTTGTGAAGAAGTATGACAGTATTAAAAGGATTATCAAAAGACTTGGTATTCAGCACCCTACCATGTTTAGCCCTAACAGCAAGCCAGCAAAACTAGGCAAGTTGGTCCTTGCAAAATAACGTGTGTTTAATAAGAATGGTAAGTGGCTTTAGTGTAAATGGCATAGGGGATTATGATTGGTTCACTGATCATAACCAGCTTATTATGTGTTCAAGACATGGAAGCTAAGAAATTCACTTTGAGTGGTGAATCTTGGCATCTATGTCAAGAGTATGTAATTTAAGGTTATGATCGGTGAACCAGTCATAATTCTTTCCATTGATTGTAGCTTTATCTGCTCCATGTACTACTAGTTACAGGAGAAAAATCGCTAAGTTTTTCCCGGCTTTCAAAGCCATAAAACACTCTGTGAGGGCTACCAGAAAAGCAGTGAAATGTCTGTTACATTTACACTAACCTTTCATACCTCTCAACTATCTAGATTTTAGCAGGACATTCGGATTATTGTTTCATATTTCTAGTCTGTTCTTAAAATATGTGATTTTTGGTCAAACCACTGAGACTTTAAGTCACTAAATAATGACATGCATTTGAGTTCCAGTGTTCACATTCTTCAGATTATGCAGGCAAACAGACATCCTGTTATTTTATCAACTCTTACTTTTTTTTCCCCCCAACAAGAAGTTATTGACATGTTAACGGTATGGACAGCAGGCTAAAACAAATTTTTTCTGCTGCTGTTATTCGCTAGTCATTAAAGGCAGATTTACTGCTTGGCTCTAGACCCGACCTTAACAGCATAAGCAGGGGATGCTTAACATTTGTTAAGGTTGGGTCGTACGCCATTCTGGAGCTTAACCAGTTTCTTTTTCCGAATAGCGAAGAGTAATTGGCACGCTCCATGCACTACAAGTGAATTATACTTGACACAGAGTGCTCTGACAGACCATGTTTAAATTTGCTTTATTGTATTTATTTTGCTTTGTCGTCTTTCCCCTGATGATTGCTGATGGTAATGAGGAAGAGTTATGGTATGATCACTTAAATGCTAGTGTCACAGTTCTTTGCTGCCTATTACACCTGGAAATATATTCATATTCAGAGACTTTTTTTGGAAAATTAAGTTTGTGATCTTTGGCGTACTTCAAGGATACATCAGTTCTTAGCAGGCACATATCTGTGGTGTTTGTAACACCCTTCATGTTTTATAGTAAGTAAATGTATGTTTTGGATGTTTGTTTCAGCATTGGTTAAAAAGTAAATGATAATGTAGGATTGCAAACATATTTGTGGCCATGGCCATGTCCATTGCAGACGGATAGAAATTAATTACAGGCATTTTTTTCTCATTCCAGGTTGGTCGGTTCCTACAACAGTTAGCAATGCCTGGTGGTGAAGAAACTGATCCCCGAGTAAAGAGCAGTCTTAGCAAGTTTGACAAGGTAGGTCTCCATGTCTTTAGTTCCATAGTTGGCTACAAAGCAGTATCTGATGTGCATATATTAAATGTCTACTAATTATGTGCATACACACTTTACATAGCTGATGCACTGCATTTTGGCGATAATGTATAAGATTGAACTGAATGTGACTCATGTCTATGAATACAAAAGCAAGTTACACTCAGTCCATTATTCTCCTTTATCGCCAATTTGTTTACTGGGTTTGTAATACACACTGATCACAGTACAGTAGACCATTTGCAGGCATGTCTTGTTTCAGTTATGTTTCAGATAGTTTCTGTATTTGCCTCCCAAAATTAGCATTTTGATATTTGCAGAAAATACTTATCATAGCTCCTCAATCTCTTGTTTAATAATCAAGAGCAAAGACTAACGCAATGAGAGTTAAAGGCTTCAAATCAGGACTGATTTAAATGCTGCTTGTCATTCATTTGTGGTAGTTGACAGAATAGCAGGATGTGCAGTAACGCACATTTTCTAAAGAAGACTGGAACTCGGATGGGAGCAGTGACTGTACTCTAAAAAGCAAATGCACCTTTTTAGTAGAGCAATTATATGAAGCAAAAATCGGATAACTCAGAGTTCTGACGTTCTATTTTCAGTTAAGGTGACACTAGACTGAGAAATGAAGTGTATTTGAGATTGTGATACAAAAACGTTACAACAGCAAGCCTGCATGTGTACAACTATGCTTCTGCTGTAACACTTCGACCATCAAGTAAAAACACTGTTTCATTCTAGTGATGTCCTTCTATTCTCATGTTGTAGTATTCCAAACCCTTGGGTTATTCTTTGCTTTCTACCCAAATGCCCAGCCAGTGTACAAAAGCTTCTAATCACTGCTAGGTACGTGGGACATCTGACTGTGGCTAAAAGAGCGTGGGCCATAAAAGTAATGTCTGCTCGTACCATTCCCTAGAACTTTGCTGCTTCCGGTCGAATGTCAACTGTTACTGCTGTCCCAGTCGTCTGATCTAAACATTTAAAGATAAGTACCCCATTGGGGCTGTTTTTTTTCTTTTGGGTCACTGCATGTCTGTTTAGGTTCATGTCATCCAGGAAAGGAAAGTGCAGGTACGGTTGTCAGATCCCCCATAAGGGCACCCATGAGCTCTGCCTTTTCTGTTTAGGGCCTACTTATGACCATAAAACCTGTGCGATCTGTCAGGCCTTCATCCCTAAGACATTCCACAGCCGTCTGCACGCCCTCAACATTTATTTGGAAAAGCAGCGTCTCAGACTCTTAGCTCTAGCTATGGAAGGGGCCATCCAGTCAGACTTTCGAGCCACTTAGAAGGCCAAAGTTTCTAGGCCTGAATCCGCTGCTGCACCTCTTCCACCCAATGGCCCTCCTGTGGCTGACGTTAGTCTGGAAGAATGTTTGAAGTCCATCATTATGAGTGTAACTGGTACAGTTCAGGAGGCTGCAGAACCTAGAGTGGAAGGCACATCTGTGGAGGTTTCACCGACAGCTGCCGATGATGAGAAACCTTGGCTTGCACTGGTCATCCAAACAGGTTCTTCCATGCCTCCGGAGCTTACCGGACCTAGGCCTTCCTTAGGCCCTATGCCCTCTAGTCTTTCCCTGAAAAGGAAACAGAAGACCAAGCATGTTTCACTCCCGGTAGAAAGCCAACCAGACTGGCAAGCCTTTTCACAGAGTTTATTTAATGCATTCATGGCCCTAAGGCCTGCTATGCCTGCCTCCCCACCAGTTGCTCCTCCTAATTAGCCCTAGGGCTCAGGCTGAAGACATCCCTCAACCTGAAGCTGAGGATTCCTCTGACTCCTCTTCAGAGGACTCTTTCCTATGTGTCTCAGTTGGCATCTCCTCTTGGTTATGCTTCCTTAGAGGAGGATTCTGCTGGGAAAGACTCCCCAGGTGAGGATCTCACCTTTGGGGTGACCATCTCTAAAATGAGGGAGTTATTTAAGTGGGATTCCACTGAGATGTCAGAGGTCCAAAAAAGATATTACAAACTCCTGCAAATGGACACTCCTGCTCCTTCAACAACTTCACTTGTTTTGTCAGCCTTTTGGATGCTTTCAGTGCAGCCTCTGTGAACCCTGACTCACAACCCCTTGCCCCTCAAAGGCCTGACAGGTTCTATAAGGTCTCTGAGGGGACCAAAATTTTTATCAAATGCCGTGTTGCAGACTCTGGCACTGTCTCAGTCAGTGCTGATAAGCCTTCCAAATGCTTCCTTCCATGTCTGTCCTCCCTACAGACAAGGACAGTAAGGCCATGGAGGGTATTGGCAAAAACATATATACTTCTGCTGCCCTGGCCTTCAGGGCAATTAATTACCAGACACACATGTCAAAGTATGCCCTAGCCATGTTGGCCCAGGCCACCAAGTTTTTGTCACACCTCCCTGACTCTTCTTCTAAGGCACAAATTTCTAGCCTCCTTTCCCTGTCTTCCCAGGTCACAAGGCATTCCATCGGATACAGTTATGATTCTGCTGAAGCTTCTGCCAGATCTGCTGCATCTCCTTCAGTCCTGAGAAGATATTCTTGGTTAAGATTGCAGCCTTTGCCCGACAACGTTAGGGCAAAACATCTGGATGCATCTCTGGATAACTCTGCCCTTTTTGGGACAAAAGTGGCTGAGTTATTCAAAACTCTCCAATAAAACAGGAAGGAGCTACAGGATCTAAAGCACTTGTTTGCATCTCCTATACCTAAATTTCACAGGAACTACCCCTCCAAAACCCAGTTTATCAGAAAACATTCTCCCTCACCACCTCTTTCCAGGGACAGAAAGAGCACCAGGAAGCAACAGGCTCCTCCCAGGCCTGCTCAGACCCCTGCCCAGAAACCTCAGTTTCAGGACAGGGCACTTCGTCTGACTACCTGCTTTGCTTCCCAAACCTGTCTGTTATTCCCCTGTCCCAAAGGCTGTCTCACTGTCTTCCAGTTTGGAAAAGCATTAACTCAGACAGGTGGATCTTGTTCTTTATAGAAAAGGGTTATTTCATGACCTGGATCACCCCACTCTCTTTGAGGGGCTTTCCTCAACCACCCAAAGAACAACTCCCTCCTTTCAGACCAGTCAGTCTGTTTGCTCAAGTGACAGTACAACCTGTCCGTATGGCAGAAAAGGGAGGGTTTTTTTATTCAAGACTCTTCCTAGTCCCAAGAAAGGCTGGACAATGGGGACCATTCCTGGATCTCTCCAACCTCAGTCTTTTCCTACAAGTACCCACCTATCGAATGTTTCCCTACAGACCTTCCCCTTGTTTTAATGCCTTAAAGATTTATAGCGCCTTTGGACATAGGATGCCTACCTGCACATCTCCATAAGGACCAACTACAGGCGATATTTTCTTTTCTCTGTTTACTTACTCCATTGAAAACTGGTTCATCTTGACCCAGTGGACTATCCTGGTAAACCAACTGCAAACCAACTTACACTTTCAGTTCTCTGCTTTGCCCTTTGGATTCTGTACAGCACCAAGGGTATTCACAAAGTGCTTGGCTCCAGTAATTGCCTACTGTAGGACCCAGGGGATTCAAATCTTCCCATACCTGGATGACCTCCCGATTCAGGCAGAATGATGTTCATAGTGTTACCCTGCTGCAGTCATCACACTTGGGTTATCCTGTCATCAGGCGGTCCCGCAGTCGGCCGGAATTCCAAAGTCTTGGTCCGGCGTCGGTTGCTGTCGCTTCTTCCCTGACGTCAGTGCGCCAGGGGTATAAATAGTGCATCCGACGCCATTTTCTTCAGTCTTTCTTGCCGCGTGGTGCCCGAAGCAGAAGCAATTCACAAGTGCCGGTCGGCCGACTCATGAGATTTTCGAAGTCTAATTTCATTTCCAAAGTCTTCAATAAAGCTAAGTACCCCGTTGGGGAAACTTTTCTTGCCTCAGACCGATGTCAGAAAAAGTTAACAATTGTATTTCTTGTGGGAAGCAAATAACTCATAAAGATTTTCATTTTTACTGCATACCTTGCCTAGGCCCAGACCACGACGTCACTGGTTGTCGTTTTTGTGCTAGGTTTAATAAGCGTACTATAAAAAGGTGCTTTGATTTCGCATGACACTACTTCGGTAGAAAATGTAACTACGTTATGCCGTCGGAGCAACAGACTACTGGCGTGCACATAAAACGCAAGGACAAGGACAGGCAGCCTAGACCCAGGCCAGACTCCGAGGCCTCGGCTGGTCCCGTCTCCGGTTCACCGGTCTTCAGTGAGGCTCCGACACAGCCCCTGACTACCGCAGCTCTTGAACCCGTGACCTCTTCGGAGCTTTTGGCGGAGAGTACTAGGCTGATGCAGCCATTATGTTTAGCCCCTACCGACGACACTGCTGATAAAGATGTTGGTGCTACAGAAACACCTTAGGTTTCTGAAGGCGTCTTCAGACCGACGACACTCACCATAAAAACGTATCCTAAGTCTAAGACAACTATTAAACCTAAAAAGACTGCACTTCATTCTCCAGTTCAAGGCCCCATGCCTAAGAAGCAGATGCTCAAAATGGCTGAAGATTTGGTCTCTCTAATTAGGGGTTCCCAGCCCCCACCCGACAAAAGGCCTAGACAAGAGGAAGATTATGCCTCCTCTGAACAAGTGTCTATTTCCTCAGGCTCCTCTGAGGACCAAGATTACTCCTTCTCCCCTTATGAAGATTCTGATGCTGAGGATTCTATTCCCTCAGCTTCTCCTCCTGAAGACTACTCCTTTGGGGAAACTTGCATACTATGAGGGAAAATTTTCAATGGGAAGGTCAGGACTACTCTGACTCAAAGAAAAGGCTCAGAGTTTCTTTTACTCCCCCAGCACAAACCACTTGCCATCCCCCCAGTTTTAGACATTGTGGATGATGTTTACTTAGAATCCAGTTTGAACCCAGATTCTCTAACTCCTGCTCCAGCCAAACCTGACAGATACTATACAGTTCCTGACTCCCACAAATTCCTTTATAAAAGCCCTGTTGCTGATCCAGAGACCATCTCCCAGGGTCCCAAAGGGGCTAAGGCTTCTATGGCAAAAAATCCCGTACCCTCTGAAAGGGACTCCAGAGCACTAGACAGGTGGGGGGGGAAAGGTTTACACCTCAGCCACTCTAGCTATGAGGGCACTAAATTGCCAATTTCACATGCTAAAATATCAGCAATTTCTAATGTCTCAGTTAAAACAAAAAAATGAGCACACTCCCTCAACAGTCTGAATTGAAAGAAATGCAGGATCTGTTAAATGCAACTTAACAGATGGGCAAACATACTTTACAATGTGGTTTTGATTATTTGGAGGCTTCCTGCAGAGCAGCTGTCACTGGGTCTGTTATACGTAGGCATGCTTGGTTAAGGGATCAAACTCTGCCTGATCATGTTAAAGCAAAGCTTCTAGATGCTCCCTTACAGCAGGATGTTCTTTTTGGAGTTAAAGCAGAAGTAGTCTTGAAGAAAATGGAGGATAAGGCAAAATCTGTGCAGATAGTCAAAGATTTTCTACAGGTACAGCCCCCTCGCTTCAGCAGAAATTGGCCAACAAAAAATTGGTCCTTTCCAGCTACTGACAGACCACAGAGGGGGAAATATAGATGTCCAAGAGGCAGAGGGCAACCACAAGCCCAGTACAAACCTCGACAATGGGGCACTGCAACACAGAAGGGAGGAGAAGACACGTCCCAAACTACCAGGAGGCAAACTCAGTGACTTGCACCTCATCTGGCCAAGCAACACTCTCTTGGCAGCCCCCTTGGGAGGAAAACTCACACTTTTTTCAGACAACTAGCACATTGTCACAAAGGACAAATGGGTCCTAGACATAATTTCACGAGGATACAGATTCCATTTTCACACCTTGCCAATGAAAAGAGGAATGCCAAACCTGCCACAAAATCAATGGGCAGAGGCACAAAAACAAATTACAGCTCTCATGGACATGAGCCATTCAACTGGTACCTACTCCAGAGCAAGGCCAAGGATTTTACTCAAGAATCTTTCTAGTGCCCAGAAAGGACAATGCCTGGAGACCAATTCTGGACCTTTCAGTTCTAAACACCTTCTTACAAGTACCCAAATTCAAGATGCTAAAACTACAGCAGCTTCTTCCCATGTTGAGCAAGAAAGCATGGCTAGTGACGTTGGACCTCAAGGAGGCATACCTGCATGTCCCTATCAGACAAAGTTGCAGAAGATACCTGCATGTCCCTATCAGACAAAGTTGCAGAAGATACCTCCGTTTTATTGCAGGTCAACCCATTACCAATTCTCTGCACTGCCCTTTGGCTTATCTACTGCGCCCAGGGTCTTCACAAAATGCCTGACACCAGTAATTGCATACTGCAGACAAAGAAGAATTCAAATATACCCATACCTGGACGACTGCCTCATCCAAGCAGAAAGCAAGGACAAACTCTTACAACATCTGGCTTTTGTAAAACATCTAAGTTGCCTGGGGTACACAGTAAACAAAAATAAATCAAAACTAGTACCCTCACAAACCATGACATTCCTGGGTGCCAGCTTGAATACAACGGCCCAAAAGGTTTATCTGACACCAGACAAACAACTGCAACTGACTCTACATTTCAAAACAATGGCAACAAAGACCCAACTACCTGCAAGAAAAATTCTGCAGGCCTTGGGCTTCATGGCATCTTGCATACTACTAATACCATTTGCAAAGCTGCATATGAGGAAATTACAGTGGTACCTAAAAAGCGTATGGTCTCAACACAGCCACAGCTTGGACACAATGATATCTCTCATTCCCTGGCATCTTGCATACTACTAATACCATTTGCAAAGCTGCATATGAGGAAATTACAGTGGTACCTAAAAAGCGTATGGTCTCAACACAGCCACAGCTTGGACACAATGATATCTCTCATTCCCTGCCTACAACAGGAGTTTCTATGGTGGTCACAGGCATGTCACCTCAACAAGGGTCAGCCTTTCACCTTGCCCCCAGCCAGGCAAACTATGACAGCAGATGCATCGGACTACACCTGGGTGGCACACATGGCAGGACAGTGCGTTCAAGGCGTATGGACTGCAGATCAAAGGAATCTGCACATCAATCAAAAAGAGATGCTAGCTGTACAGAATGTTCTGACATTACATCCAGGGCAACTTACAATAAGGACGGAAAACACCACAGTAATGTGGTACATAAACAAACAAGGGGGTACACACTCCTACCCTCTATGCAGGCAAGCAATGACCTTGTGGAACAGCTCTGACCTACCAAGTTCAGTTACAAGCTCAATTCCTGCCAGGAAAAAAGAACACATTGGCAAACGACCTCAGCAGAAACATCATGGACCCCCACGAGTGGAAACTAGATCCACAAGTATTTGCAATGATAACTCAAAAATGGGGCCTTCCAGACATAGACCTGTTTGCCAGTCCTCAAAACTATCAACTAACAAAATTTTGTACAAGGACACTTCACCATCAAGCTTGGTAAGTGGATGCACTCTCATTCAGTTGGAAAAATCTGACAGTATATGCCTTCCCTCCATTGCCTCTCCTCACACAGGTGCTTCTGAAAGCCAGAAAGGAGAGACCACGATTGATACTCATAGCCCCAGACTGGCCACGCCAGCACTGGTACCCACTATTGAGGAATATGGCCCAGGGCCCACCTTGGATTTTACCACAGATTGCCCATTTGCTCGCACAGCAAAACAATCAGATTATTCACAGCCAGCTCAAAACCTTAAATCTGGCTGCATGGCAAAATCACCTAAGGGATGTTATTCTGGAAGCTAGGAGGCCCAGCACCAGGAAGGCCTAGTCGGATAAATGGAAAAGGTTTTGCGCCTGGAACCAAACTAAAGGCCAAAACTCACTACAGCCTGACATGCCTCAAATTCTACAGTACCTAACTGAGATGTTGCAGAAAGGACTTTCTTTTTCTTCCATTAAAATCCACGCATCAGCTATTTCAGCCCACTACAACACAGATCCACCCTTATTTTCGCATCCACTTCTAAGGCAATTCCTCAGAGGGGCAAAAAACATTAGGCCCCCCAGGAGAGCACCTACACCAACATGGGACCTCAATTTTGTTCTGGAAAAACTTACGCTACCTCCCTTTGAACCAGCTTTCTCTGCAGATCTACAGTTTCTATCATGGAAGACTGCCCTGCTACTAGCAATAACTTCAGCTAGAAGAGTCTCAGAGCTGCAGGCACTAATGGCAGTGGAACCTTTCCTCATTTTCCATCAAGACAGAGTTTCTCTATGAACTAATCCTTCCTTCATGCCTAAGGTGGTTTCCAGTGTGGCTCTAAATCAAACCATCCACTTAACCACCTTCTTCCCAAATTCACAGAACAAAGGAGAAAGACTCCTGCATTCCTTGGGCATTCACAGGGAACTTCGTTACTACTTGGATAAAACTAAGGCTTTCAGAAAATCTGACCAGCTCTTTGTATCCTATGCTACAGCTTCACAAGGGAAGGCCATATCAAAACAAACCATTTCCAAATGGATAGGACATTGCATTTGTTTTTGCTATACCCATCATGGAAAACCAGTTTTTGCTACCATTAGGCCCCACTCTACCAGGGTAACAGCTACATCTACAGCCTTCCTCAGGGGGGTTCCTACCAAGGAGATTTTGGAAGCTGCAACTTTGGAGTTCAGTACACACATTTACCAAACACTATCACTTACCATTTTACTCTAAGACTAGAGCTGGCTTTGCTACTGCAGTTCTGCAGGGTCTTCTAGTCTCCTCTAACCTTCTATAACTCCTCCACCCATCCTTAGCTTTGGGATTTTACCCAAGTGTGATGACTGCAGCAGGGTAACACAATGAATATAGTACAGTTTTGTACCTACCATAAATGTAGATGTTAGAGTGTTCACCCTGCTGCAGTCCAGGTTACCCTCCCTCCTTCCCCTCTGATCTAGCTGGCTAAAATCTCTACATTACCTTCCTGATGTATTTGCTTATAGCTGGAGGGATTTTGTGTTTGTGCAGAAATTACTTAATTTGGTACTAATTACTGACCACCTTTTTGGGGGCACCTGACATCTGGGGCAAGAAAAACTGAATAAAATGGTGTCGGATGCACTATGTATACCCCTGGCGCACTGACGTCAGGGAAGAAGCGACAGCAACCGACGCCGGACCAAGACTTTGGAATTCCGGCCGACTGCGGGACCGCCTGACGACAGGATAACCCAAGTGTGATGACTGCAGCAGGGTGAACACTCGAACATCTACATTTATGGTAGGTACAAAACTGTACTTTCCAGGTCTGTACAATGCCAACTGCAAACATTCATATCAGTCCTGCAAGCACTGGGATTCAAAATTAATTACCCTAAGTCCAATCTAAATCTCTCACAAGATCAAGTTTTCCTCTGGTGCAGAATAAGGACAGATGTCAAGAGGGCATTCCTTCCACCTCAAAAGGTGGAAAAATGAAAACAGTACCTGATGTTCATCGTGCATACAGCTGCAGTAATCACAGATGGGTTCTCTGCCGTCAGGCGGTCCCTCGGTCGGCCGAAATCCAAAGTCTAGGTCCAGAGTCGGTTGTTGTCGCTTTCTCTCCTGACGTCAGTGAGGCCGGAGTATATAAGACACAGCCGACGCCATATTCTTCAGTCTTTTTTGCCGCACGGTGCCCGAAGCAGAAGCAGTTCGCAAGTGCCAGTCGGCCAGCTCCTGAATTACAGAAATATTGGAAACTGAAGTCTTCATTAAAGCTAAGTACTCCGTTGGGGAAACTTTTCTTGCCTCAGACCGATGTCAGAAAAAGTTAATAATTGTATTTCTTGTGGGAAGCAAATACAGCATAAGGATTTCCATTCCCTATGCATACCTTGTTTAGGCCCAGACCACGACGTCTCGGGCTGTCGCTTTTGCGCTACCTTCAATAAACGCACTATTAAGCATCGGGCGGAGTTCGCCCAACATTATTTTGGTAAAGCCTTTGATTATAAAATGTCGTCAGATACTCCGACTACAGTTTTGTCCAAAAAACGCAAGGACAAGGACCGACACGCGAGGCCCGCGGTCCCCACAGACACCACGCCAAAACAGGCTACACGTGGTCCGGTTCTCAGTGAGATGCCTTTGCAGTCCCTGACTACTGACAACACTCCTTTGGCGGTGTCCTCTGTACCCGAGACCGCTGGTACCTCAGCCCTTTCCCAGACTACAACCTAAGCCTTTGCTAATGTTGAGCCTACTAATGTGGACAGGTCCACTTCCACCCATGGTGTCTCTTTAGACCCTTATCTTCTTTTTCTATTAAGGCCTTTACTAAATCCAAAGCAGCCAGGCATCCCAAGAGGCCTGTTGCACAGGGCCCATCTCCAGGTCCCATGCCTAAAAACAGATGCTTAAAATGGCTGAGGATTTAATTACTCTTATCAGGGGTTCTCAACCCCATCCAGACAGGAGACCTAGAGTGGGGGAAGATTCTCCCTCTTCTGATCAGGGATCCATTTTATCAGAACATTCTGATGTAGAGGAAAACACTCTTACTCCCCTTTTGAGGATTCGGATGCAGAGCAGTCCATTCCTTCTGTATCTCCTCCTGAAGATTTTTCCTTCTGTATCTCCTCCTGAAGATTTTTCCTTTGGGGAAACCTTGCACATTTTGAGGGAACACTTCCATTGGGAAGGCCAAGACTTTTCAGATTCCAAGAAAAGACTTAGGGAATTTCTTGTGTTACCTCAACACAGACCTCTGGCGATACCTCCTGTTTTGGACATACTTGATGATGTTTATTCAGAGGCTTGCCTTAACCCGGATTCTCTGCCTCCTGCACCAGTCAAACCTGATAGGTACTACAGAGTACCTAACTCTCACCAATTTCTCTTCAAAAGCCATACTGCTGACCCTGAAACCATTTCACAAGGCCCCAAGGGATTGAAGGCCTCCACTGCCAAGAATCCACTTCCTGCAGAAAGAGAGTCAAGATCTTTAGAAAGGTGGGGAAAAAAGGTATATACCTCGGCCACCCTAGCCATGAGGGCCTTAAATTGTCAGTTGCATATGCTTAAATATCAACAGTTCCTGATGTTCATCGTGCATACAGCTGCAGTAATCACAGATGGGTTTTCAGCCGTCAGGCGGTCCCTCGGTCGGCCGAATTCCAAAGTCTTGGTCCGGCGTCGGTTGTTGTCGCTTACTCTTCTGACGTCAGGAAGGCCAGAGTATATAAAACACAGCCAACGCCATGTTCTCCAGTCTTTTTTGCCGCGCGGTGCCCGAAGCAGAAGCAGTTCGCAAGTGCCGGTTGGCCAGCTCCTGAATTACGAAAATATTTGGAACCAAAGTCTTCATTAAAGCTAAGTACCCCGTTGGGGAATCTTTTCTTGCCTCAGACCGATGTCAGAAAAAGTTAATAATTGTATTTCTTGTGGGAAGCAAATACCGCATAAGGATTTCCATTCCCTTTGCATACCTTGTTTGGGCCCAGACCACGACGTCTCGGGCTGTCGCTTTCGCGCTACCTTCAATAAACGCACTATCAAGCGTCGGGCGGAGTTCGCCCAACACTTTTTTGGTAAAGCGTTTGACTATAAAATGTCGTCGGACACTCCGACTACCATTTTATCCAAAAAAACGCAAGGAAAAGGACCGACATGCGAGGCCCGCGGTCTCCACCGACACCACGCCGAAACAGGCTCCACGTGGTCCGGTTCTCAGTGAGACTCCTTTGCAGTCCCTGACTACCGACGACACTCCTTCGGCGGTGTCTTCTGTACCCGAGACCGCTGGGTCATCGGCCCTTTCCCAGACTACAACCGAAGCCCCAGCTTATGTCGAGCCTACTAATGTGGACAGATCTACATCCACCCATGGTGTATTTAGGCCTTCATCCTCTTTTTCTATTAAGGCCTTTACTAAATCCAAAGCAGCCAGGCATCACACTAGGCCTGCTGCACAAGGCCCATCTCCCGGACCCATGCCTAAGAAACAGATGCTTAAAATGGCTGAGGATCTAATAACTCTTATCAGAGGTTCTCAGCCCCCTCCTGACAAGAGACCCAGAGTGGAGGAAGAATCCCCCTCTTCTGATCAGGGATCCATTTTATCAGAGCATTCTGATGCTGAGGAACACTCTTATTCCCCTTTTGAGGATTCGGATGCAGAGCAGTCTATTCCTTCTGTATTGGGGAAACCTTGCACACCTTGAGGGAACACTTCCATTGGGAAGGCCAAGACTTTTCAGACTCCAAGAAAAGACTTAGGGAATTTCTTTGGTTACCTCAGCACAGACCTCTGGCTATTACCCCGGTTTTGGAGGTACTGGATGATGTCTATTCGGAGGCTTGTTTTAATCCTGATTCACTGCCTCCTGCACCAGTTAAGCCTGATAGATATTACAGAGTACCCAGTTCTCACCAATTTCTCTACAAAGGCCATAATGCTGACCCTGAAACCATTTCACAAGGCACTAAGGGAATAAAGGCCTCCACTGCCAAGAATCCACTTCCTGCAGAAAGGGAATCTAGATCTCTAGAAAGGTGGGGTAAGAAGGTTTATACCTCTGCCACCCTAGCCATGAGGGCCTTAAACTGCCAGTTTCATATGATTAAATATCAACAGTTCCTGTTATCACAATTAAAAAACAAAATGTCTCAACCTGAACAACCAGATTTAAGAGTTACAGGATATGATGCATAGTGCAGAACAAGTGGGTAAACACACTTTACAATGTGGTTATGATGCCCTAGAGGCCTGCAGTAGAGCGGCTGCTACAGGATCAGTCATTCGCAGACATGCCTGGCTTAAGGAACAAAATCTGCCTGATCATGTGAAAGCAAAACTTCTTGATGCACCTTTACAAAAGGATGTTCTTTTTGGGACTAATGCTGAGGATATATTACGAAAAATGGAAGAGAAAGCCAAATCTATGCAAACTGTCAAAGCTTTCTTACAGGTCCAGCCACCACGATTTAGCAGGAATTGGCCATCAAAAAACTGGTCCTTTCCAGCCACTGACAAGCCCCAAAGAGGCAGATACAGACGCGGAAGGGGCAGAGGGCAATCACAAGGGTCATATAGAGGCAGACAATGGCAATCTCCAGCACCAAGAGGTAGTGAAGACAGTGCACAACAATACAGGAAGCAAACTCAATGACTCCCTCATTTCCATGCCAAGCAAGTCTCAGCTGGCAGCACCTTTGGGAGGGAAACTAGCATTATTTGCAAGCAATTGGCATATTGTCACAACAGACAAATGGATACTGGACATTATAAACAGAGGCTACACATTTCAATTTCACACTCTTCCAAAAATGAGAGGCATGCCAAACCTACCACAAAATCAAAGGGTAGAGGCACAACTGCAAATTTCAAAGCTCCTAAACATGAGGGCTATACAAAAGGTACCTACGCACCAGCAAGGTCAAGGTTTTTATTCAAGACTTTTCCTGGTACCAAGAAAAGGAACCGACTGGAGACCCATTCTGGACTTATCCATCCTAAACTCATTTCTACTGCACCAAAATTCAAGATGCTCACATTACAGCAACTTCTTCCCATGCTGGGCAAGGAGTTTTGGCTGGTAACATTGGACCTCAAGGAGGCATACCTGCATGTCCCAATCAGACAAAGCTGCAGAAGATACCTCAGATTTCTTGCAGGTTCAATCCACTATCAATTCTCTGCATTGCCCTTTGGCTTATCTACTGCGCCCAGAGTATTTACAAAGTGCCTGGCATCAGTGATTGCCTATTGCAGACTTCAAGGGATACAAATTTACCCTTATCTGGACGACTGCCTGATCCAAGCGGACAGCAAACATATACTACTGGAACATCTGGCATATGTGACACGGTTACTGCTTTCTCTGGGATACACCATCAACAAGGAGAAATCAAAGCTAACACCTTCTCAGAAAATAACCTTCCTGGGTGCCAGCTTGGACACAAACACCCAGATGGCATACCTTACGCCAGAAAAACAAGGGCAATTATCTCAGTACTTCAAAATACTAGCAAAAAGTACCAGGCTTACTGCAAGGAAAATCCTGCAGGCTCTGGGATTCATGGCATCTTGCATTTTTCTAATCCCGTGTGCAAAGCTGCATATGAGGAAACTTCAATGGTACCTTAAAAAATCTGTGGTCTCAACACAGTCACAGCTTGGAAGTAGTTATTCCAATAATTCCCTGTCTACAAAAGGAATTCCTATGGTGGGCCCAAGCATGTCAAGTAAACACAGGCCTCCCATTCTGCAAGCCTCAAGCAAAACAAGTCATAACCACAGACGCCTCAGATTACGCCTGGGGGGCGCACATGAAGGACAGGTGCATTCAGGGCAGATGGTCCCAAAAGGAAAAGCACCTTCACATCAATCAAAAAGAAATGCTGGCAGTAATAAATGCAATTACAGCTTTCGAGGACTTCCTGCATCCAGGACAATTGCTCATAAGAACAGACAACACCACAGTAATGTGGTACATAAACAAACAAGGAGGAACTCACTCATACCCCTTGTGCAGACTAGCCATGACTCTTTGGAACTTGGCTGTGGAAAGACAAATCGAACTTCAAGCACAGTACTTGCCAGGGATGGAAAACACACTGGCAGACACTCTGAGCAGAAATATGACAGATCCACACGAATGGAAGCTACATCCACAGGTGTTTACAGAGATAGTCCAAGCGTGGGGGAGGCCAGATATAGATCTTTTTGCCTCCCACAGAAACCATCAATTGAAAAGGTTTTGTTCAAGGACCTTCCATCCAAAGGCCTGGAAAGTGGACGCCCTTTCATTCAGTTGGACAACATGGTCAGTTTATGCATTCCCACCTCTGCCTCTTCTGCCCAAGGTGCTTTTGAAAGCAAGAACAGACAAACTGAGGATGATACTGATTGCTCCAGACTGGCCAAGGCAACACTGGTATCCACTCCTGAGGAGCCTAACACATACTCCTCCCTGGTCCCTGCCTCTAATACCTCTTCTGCTGACGCAGAACTACAACAAAACCCTTCACAGACAGCTGAAAACACTCAGCCTCGCTGCATGGAAAATTCCTTAACACCACATCAAACTCTACTCTCCAAGGAGGTACAGGATGTCATTTTGGAGACCAGAAGACCATCTACTAGAAAAGCTTACTCCGCAAAATGGAAGCGGTTTTGCTGTTGGAATGAGAAAAGAGGGCAGGACCCTAGAAAATTGAACTTGCCTCAGGTTTTACAGTACCTAGCTGAACTACTGAGCAGTGGACTTTCATTTTCTTCAATCAAAATACACGCCTCAGCCATTTCTGCAGAATTCAACACGGATCCTCCTTTATTCTCACACCCACTCTTACGGCAGTTCCTCAGAGGGGCTAAGAATATAAGACCTCCAAGGAAACAACCAATACCAGCCTGGGACCTTAATTACATACTAGAAAAATTAACATTGCCTCCCTTTGAACCTGCTGCTTCAACAGATCTACAATATTTGTCCTGGAAAACAGCTTTCCTTCTGGCCATCACTTCAGCTCGTAGGGTTTCTGAACTACAGGCCCTCATGGCGGTGCAGCCCTTCCTCATCTTCCATCAGGACAGGGTTTCCCTTGCACCAACCCATCTTTTATGCCTAAGTGGTATCTAGGGTAGCCTTAAACCAAGCCATACACCTTCCTACCTTTTATCCTAACCCTCAAAACAAAGGGGAAAGGCTGCTTCACTCTTTAGACATCCATAGGCAGCTACGTTACTATTTGGACAGAACAAAGTCCTTCAGGAAATCAGACCAACTTTTGTGTCCTATGCAGTAGGGGCTCCAGGGAAACCAGTTACCAAACAGACCATTTCCAAGTAGATTGGCCACTGCATGCTTTTGTTACTCCTATCATGGGAAACCTGTCCCTACTGGTATCAGATCTCACTCCACCAGGGCCACAGCCACCTCTACAGCCTTCCTCAGAGGTGTGCCTACTAAGGATATCTTGGAGGCAGCCACTTGGAGTTCTGTACATACCTTCACAAAACACTACCATCTGCCCTTATACTCCAGAACAAGAGCAGGCTTTGCCACTGCTGTTTTGCAGGGCATTCTGGCTCAACCCAGTTCCTCATAGTACCTACCACCCTATGCATAGCTTTGGGACTCTACCCATCTGTGATTACTGCAGCTGTATGCACGATGAGCATAGTACAGTTTTGTACCTACCATAAATGTAGATGTTCGAGTGCTAATACAGCTGCAGTACAGGTTTCCCTCCCTCCTTCCCCTCTTGGTAAGGCCATGGAGTGTAAAATCCTCTTCATACCTCCTGACTGGGTTATCCTGCTATGTTTTATTTGCTTTCATTTGTGGATTAGCTTTATTTATGTATTGCCTTCCTTTTGGGGGCACCTGACATCTGGGGCAAGAAAGACTGAAGAACATGGCGTCGGCTGTGTCTTATATACTCTGGCCTTCCTGACGTCAGAAGAGTAAGCGACAACAACCGACGCCGGACCAAGACTTTGGAATTCGGCCGACCGAGGGACCGCCTGATGGCTGAAAACCCATCTGTGATTACTGCAGCTGTATTAGCACTCGAACGTCTACATTTATGGTAGGTACAAAACTGTACTTTATCACAATTAAGGAATAAAATGTCTTAACCTGAACAACCAGATTTGAAGGAGTTACAGGATATGATGCATAGTGCAGAGCAAGTGGGTAAACACACCTTACAGTGTGGTTATGATGCCCTAGAGGCCTCAAGTAGAGCGGCTGCTACAGGATCAGTCATTCGCAGACATGCCTGGCTTAGGGAACAAAACTTGCCTGATCATGTGAAAGCTAAACTTCTAGATGCTCCTTTACAAAAGGATTTGCTGTTTGGAACTAATGCTGAGGAGATACTACGGAAAATGGAAGAAAAAGCCAAATCTATGCAAACTGTCAAAGCTTTTTTACAGGTCCAACCACCATGTTTTAGCAGAAATTGGCCTTCAAAAAACTGGTCCTTTCCAGCCACTGACAAGCCCCAAAGAGGTAGATACAGACGCACAAGGGGCAGAGGGCAATCACAAGGATCATATAGAGGCCGACAATGGCAAACTCCAGCACCAAGAGGTGGCGAAGACAGTGCACAACAATACAGGAAGCAAACCCAGTGACTCCCTCATTTCCATGCCAAGCATGTGTCAGCTGGCAGCACCTTTGGGAGGAAAGCTAGCATTATTTGCAAGCAATTGGCATATTGTCACAACAGACAAATGGATCCTGGACATTATAAACAGAGGCTACAAATTTCAATTCCACACTCTTCCAAAAATGAGAGGCATGCCAAACCTGCCACAAAATCAAAGGGCAGAGGCACAACTACAAATTTCAAAGCTCATAAGCATGAGAGCTATTCAAGAGGTACCTACTCACGAACAAGGTCAAGGTTTTTATTCAAGACTTTTTCTGGTACCAAGGAAAGGAACCGACTGGAGACCCATTTTGGACTTATCCATCCTAAACACATTTCTATTCATACCAAAATTCAAGATGCTCACATTACAGAAGCTTCTTCCCATGCTGGGCAAGGAGTTTTGGCTGGTAACATTGGACCTCAAGGAGGCATACCTGCATGTCCCAATCAGACAAAGCTGCAGAAGCTACCTCAGATTTCTTGCAGGTTCAATCCACTATCATTTCTCTGCATTGCCCTTTGTGAATACTCTGGGCGCAGTAGATAAGCCAAAGTGCCTGGCATCAGTGATTGCATACTGCAGACTTCAAGGGATACAAATTTACCCTTATCTGGACGACTGCCTGATCCAAGCGGACAGCAAGCACATACTTCTGGAACATCTGGCATATGTGACACGGTTACTGCATTCTCTGGGATACACAATCAACAAAGAGAAATCAAGGCTAACACCATCTCAGAAAATAACTTTCCTGGGTGCCAACTTGGACACAAACACGCAGATGGCCTACCTTACGCCAGAAAAACAGGGGCAACTGTCTCAGTACTTCAAAATACTAACAAAATGTACCAGGCTTACTGCAAGGAAAATCCTGCAGGCTCTGGGATTCATGGCATCTTGCATTCTTTTAATCCCATGTGCAAAGCTGCATATGAGGAAACTTCAGTGGTACCTAAAAAACCTATGGTCTCAACACAGTCACAGTTTGGAAACAATAATACCAATAATTCCATGTTTGCAAAAGGAATTTCTATGGTGGGCCCAAGCATGTCAAGCAAACACAGGCCTTCCATTCTGCAAGCCTCAAGCAAAGCAAGTCATCACAACAGACACCTCAGATTACGCCTGGGGGGGGCGCACATGCCGGACAGGTGCATTCAGGGCAAATGGTCCCAAAAGGAAAAGCACCTTCACATCAATCAAAAAGAAATGCTAGCAGTAATAAATGCAATTACAGCTTTCAAGGACTTCCTGCATCCAGGACCATTACTGATAAGAACAGACAACACCACAGTAATGTGGTACATAAACAAACAAGGAGGAACACACTCATACCCCTTGTGCAGACTAGCCATGACTCTTTGGAACTTGGCTCTGGAATGGCAAATCGAACTTCAAGCACAGTACTTGCCAGGATTGGAAAACATGCTGGCAGACAATCTAAGCAGAAATATGACCGATCCACACGAATGGAAGTTACATCCTCAGGTGTTTACAGAAATAATCCAAGCGTGGGGGAGGCCAGACATAGATCTTTTTGCCTCGCACAGGAATCATCAATTGGAAAAGTTTTGTTTGAGGACCTTTCATCCAAAGGCCTGGAGAGTGGACGCCCTTTCATTCAGTTGGATAGCATGGACAGTTTACGCATTCCCACGTCTGCCTCTTCTGCCCAAGGTGCTGCCCAAGGTGCTTTTGAAAGCAAGAGCAGACAGACCGAAGATGATACTGATTGCTCTAGATTGGCCAAGGCAACACTGGTACCCACTCCTGAGGAGCCTAACACATACTCCTCCCTGGTCCCTGCCTCTAATGCCTCTTCTGCTGACTCAGCACAGCTACAAAACTCTTCACAGTCAGCTGAAAACACTCAATCTCGCTGCATGGAAAATTCCTTAACACCACAACAGACCCTACTCTCCAAAGAGGTGCAGGATGTCATTTTGGAGGCCAGAAGGCCATCTACTAGAAAAGCTTACTCCGCAAAATGGAAGCGGTTTTGCTCTTGGAATGAGAAAAAAGGCCAGGACCCTAGAAAACTGAACTTGCCTCAGGTATTACAGTATCTAGCTGAGCTGCTGAACAGTGGACTTTCATTTTCTTTCATAAAAATCCATGCCTCAGCCATTTCTGCAGAATTCAACACGGATCCTCCTTTATTTTCTCACCCACTCTTACGACAGTTCCTCAGAGGGGCTAAGAACATAAGACCACCAAGGAAACAACCACTACCAGCCTGGGATCTTAATTACATACTAGAAAAATTAACATTGCCTCCTTTTGAACCAGCTGCCTCAACAGATTTGCAATATTTGTCCTGGAAAACAGCCTTCCTTCTAGCTATCACTTCAGCTCGTAGAGTTTCGGAACTACAGGCCCTCATGGCGGTGCAGCCCTTTCTCATCTTCCATCAGAACAGGGTTTCCCTTCGTACCAACCCATCATTTATGCCTAAAGTGGTATCCAGGGTAGCTTTAAATCAAGCCATACACCTTCCTACCTTTTACCCCAATCCTCAAAACAAAGGGGAAAGGCTGCTATATTCTTTAGACATCCATAGGCAGCTACGTTACTATTTGGACAGAACAAAGTCCTTCAGGAAATCAGAACAACTCTGTGTCCTATGCTGTAGGGGCTCAAGGGAAGCCAGTTTCCAAGCAGACTATTTCAAAGTGGATAGGCCACTGCATACGGTTTTGTTATTCCTATCATGGGAAATCTGTTCCTACAGGTATCAGATCACACTCCACCAGGGCCACAGTTACCTCTACAGCCTTCCTCAGAGGAGTTCCTACCAAAGATATTTTGGGAGGCAGCCACTTTGAGTTCTGTACATACCTTCACAAAACACTACCACCTGCCTTTATATTCCAGAACTAGAGCAGGCTTTGCCACTGCTGTGTTGCAGGGCATTCTGGCTCAACCCAGTTCCTCCTAGTACCTACCACCCTGTGCGTAGCTTTGGGACTCTACCCATCTGTGATTACTGCAGCTGTATGCACGATGAACATAGTACAGTTTTGTACCTACCATAAATGTAGATGTTCGAGTGCTAATACAGCTGCAGTACAGGTTACCCTCCCTCCTTCCCCACTTGGTAAAGGCATGGTGCCTAACACCCTCTTCATACAACCTGACTGGGTTATCCTTCTATGGTTTATTTGCTTGCAACTACTGATTTTGGATTATATTGCATTGCTTGTATATACATATAAACATAATTTTTGTATTGCCTTCCTTCTGGGGGCACCTGACATCTGGGGCAAGAAAGACTGAAGAACATGGCGTCGGCTGTGTCTTATACTCCGGCCTCACTGACGTCAGGAGAGAAAGCGACAAGAACCGACGCCGGACCTAGACTTTGGAATTCGGCCAACCGAGGGACCGCCTGATGGCAGAGAACCCATCTGTGATTACTGCAGCTGTATTAGCACTCGAACATCTACATTTATGGTAGGTACAAAACTGTACTTTCTCTGTCCCCCAAGCCACTACCTTGACAGCCAAGCAGTACCCTCAGACTTTTGGGTCATATGACATCCACTATTCCAATGTTGCCGTTGGCAAGGCTCCACATGAGAAAATTGCAATGGTACCTGAAGTCTGTCTGGACACAGTACTCTCAACCCCTGGAGTACAACATCCCTTTCCTTCCTTGTCTCTGGAAAGAGATCCACTGGTGGTTTGAACCAAGTGACATTCAACCCAAGGGTGCTGTTGCACCCCCCCCCCATTCAGGAGATGTACACAGATGCTCAGATCTTGGTTGGGAAGCGGCCATGGGCACCCTGAGAGTACAGAGTATTTGGTCAGACTCCTTCAGATGGGAGCATGTCAAGATCAGGGAAATGAGAATAGTTTTATTTGCTGTGAAAGCCTTCCAACATACCATAAAGCAGGGTCCCCTAAAATTGTTCACAGACAACACTGCAGTTTTATGGTATGTGAACAAGCAAGGGGGAACAAAATCTTACTTGCTGTGCAGACTTGCACTCCAAGTCTGGGAGCAGGGAGTCACTCTCCAGGCAGTATATATCCCTTCAGCTCAAAACACTCGGGCAGACACCTTGAGCAGGTCCATGTCATAGTCCCATGAATGGATGCTTCATAGGGATGTGTTCCTTGACATAGTCCACAAGTCGGGGTATACCACAGATAGATCTGTTTGCCTTCCCCCTGAACAGACAGCTTGCATTATTTTGCACCAGGCTACCTAGTCCCCTGGCAAGGGCAATGGACATTTTCTCAATCTCATGGAAGGGGATATTTCTCTGTGCATTCCCCCCTTCCCACTTCTTCAAAAAGTCCTACTGAAAATCCAGCAGGATAAAACAAAAATCTTGTTGGTGACTCCCTTTTGGGCAAGGAAGCATTGGTTCCCCCTCCTTCTGCATTTAGCCTGGGGCATTCACCTCAAGCTACCTCACAGAGTGGACCTCCTCACACAGGACAAGGGATACCTAATCCGTCCCCACCTGCAGTCTTTGAACTGTACCCTGTGGGTGATAGAATTCTGATACGTTGCAGACACCTTTACACAGAGGACATGCTCACAGTCCTGTAGCATGCCAGGAAACCCAATACCAGGAGGTCTTATTTGTCTAAGTGGAAAATATTCTCCATGTGGTGTCTACAAAGGCAGTTGGACCAATTTCAAGGTGATGTTCCCTTGGTACTATCATAACTGTGTGAACGTTTGCAGACAGGGTTGGCATATTCCTCTGTTTAATAAGCTGTCCCTTCTTGGATGACACTGGACATGTGCAACTGTCCTGGGACTGGAGTCCAACTGAGATGTTCAGTTCTGAGGAATTGTATGTGCAAACGTCACTTATGTCCCATGCCCCCTTAGCCAATGTCGGACATCCCACATACCTAGCAGTGATTAGAAGCTTTTGTATATTGACCTGATGTTCAGGTAGTAAGCAGAGGATAACCCCAGGGTATGGAATGCTGAAAAATGGAAGAGAAGGACATCTATGGTTATTGGTAAGATTTTGCACTATTCTTTCTCCATTATTGCCAGCATTTTATCTGAGGATATTTTACATTTTCATTTAGCAGAAACATGCCTAATAGTTTAGTATTTATTTTATATGTCATCTGAAAGAGGCTTCCAATGTGCGAAATGATTTGCTGGTGACAGATTGCATTATTTTTATGGATACTAAAGTAACGTAACCATAATTCCCATGATGACTGAGAATTTCTGTTATGAAGTTAGCTGTGTACGTCACTTTTGTTTATAAACTACATAAGAAATTCCTATGCTTTCTCCAGAAAAGTCATTTTTTTATCTTATAAGACTGTCTGGTTAACAAGATACAGATAAATTATATGTTGTAAATGCTTCCTCCTGTTAAGACACCTGAAGTGCCAGGAGAACAAGTTGTCAAATGTGTAAGATCAAGTGTCATGTAAGTTTGCCATGTTTTTTTGTGGTCTGCTAGATTGGTCCAATGGCTCTTTCCTGCTGGCCCATTTATTCCTCATTTGGGGCAAGAGCTTATTGATCCAGTCATTCCCCATTGGAGGTGGGAATTGGATGTTAGGGAGAATGGCAAGTCTACAACTTCTGCAAACTGTCCATAAAATACTTTGGATAATTTATTTTTGATATTTTCATAGGATCATAGGAAGTTACTAGGCTATTGGCCCTGAGGCCCTTATAAGCCTAACCAAGAGTTTAGCCTATGTTTGGATAAATCTGCACCTGATGCCCCTGTCCAGCAGGGACATGGATGGAATCCCAGGAATGTATTTTTTATTTCCCATGCAGTTTTCCAGGTT
Source organism: Protopterus annectens (assembly GCF_019279795.1). Classification (NCBI taxonomy): domain Eukaryota; kingdom Metazoa; phylum Chordata; order Ceratodontiformes; family Protopteridae; genus Protopterus; species Protopterus annectens. The sequence goes on from NC_056750.1 coordinate 425,919,654, forward strand.
GCATTTAAAAAGGGGTAAAGAGATACTCTACTTGACGTGGAGAGTGAGTCTATTCCACAGATGGGGGAGTCTCTGGGACACATCTGTCCCGCCATCAAATCCAGTTGTCACAGACAAGGTTGAGGTCACGCATGCAGGTTACTCGAGTGGAGCTTGATTTGCGGATATGCAGCAGTCACATCAAGGCAGGGTCCAAGATCGCCTTGTATGCCAGACAGAGGTCACCTCTGAGGAGTCTGTATGAAACGGAGTAGAGGGATAGGGCTTTTAGCCTATCTGTGTATGGTAGATTTTTGAGGGCCTGGATTCTCCTGATGAGGAACCTCAGCAGTCTCTCCAGCTGCTCATGTACTTTACGAGGTACATGCCGAATGGTGCATTGTACTCAATAATGGGCCTTATAAGGGAAGAATACAGGGATGTTTATGACCTCCTTGTCCTTGGATGAGATACCCTTACTGTTGAGGTGGGCCTTGTAGAAAACTTTCTATACAATGGAAGCAACAATGGTGCTCAAAAGTCAGATTTCTATCAGTTTGGGTGCCCAAATCCCTCACGACTGATTGAGTGCTTAGGATGTTGTTAATGTGATAATTTGTGGGGATATCACTCTCCCCCAAAGGGGATGATGCTGCATGTTTTTGTATTCATCTTGAGGCCATGTTTCTGGCACCAGTCATTTGTTTGGGTGAGACCCTCTTGGAGGATGTCCATGTCACTAAGGGAATTGATGACAAGCGCCCAGCTTCCAGTCATCTGCAAACGTGGTCAGCCATAGCCCACTGGTTTTGGCCTGCATCCCAGAAAAATGTATCCCAAATAACAGAGTCCCCAAGACCTGAACCCTGGGGCACGCCATTTGATATTGGTCTACTGCTTGAGGTGTCTTCCCCTATTTTGACTAGGTGGGTTCTATCAGTGAGCCAGTTAGCTACCCATCTGGTAACATATGGATTGATGTCTAGTTGAGAGAGTTTATCTATTGTGCCTGAGCAGGGAATAGTGTCGAAGGCTTTGGCCAGGGTAGGTGGTGTGCACCGTCTTCCCCTCGTCCATGGCTTTGGCGACGGTCTCAAAAAAGTCGACCATATTTAACAGACATGACCTCCCCTTGACAAAGCCAAACTGTGTGGGATCAAGTGTTTGGAGGTTGACAGTGTCCTTGTTAATGAGGTCCATGATCCGTTCAGTGGCCTTGCAGATCAGGCTACTTAGGCTGATGGGTCTATAATTTCCTGGAACAGGGACATCCCACCTTTGTGTAAAGGGATTACAGTGGCTGTCCTCCACTCAGCTGGAATCAAAACAGGTACTCAGGCTTTGGTTGAATATGGTGCCTAATGGCGCTGCAAGTTCCTGCCTGAGTTCATGTAGGATGCAACCTGGGATGTTGATGGGTCCCATGGAGACTGTATTTTTTGCTTTTGAGAGAGCAGTGATGTCCTTTCCCTAGATATAAGGGGAAGAGGGGGCGGGTACTGGGAATGTCCTGATTTATTGATTGGGGGACAGAGGGGGTGAAATTTTTGCTGAACCTGTCAGCCAGCTAGTTTGCTATATCTACAGCATTTGTGTATGTGGTGTCCTTGACCACCAGTTCTGAACAGATCTGGGTGCTACCTTTGAGATTACGGACATATGTGAAGAAGGCCTTATAACTGTCTCCAGTAGATGTGGCCAATTTAGACTCAGTTTACTTTGTAGGATTTCACTAGTGCTCTTATTTGCTTGTTTAGGCTAAGGAGAGATTGCTTCCAGTTGGGCACCTGCTCCTCCTTGGTCCTGGACAGCAATTTTTTTTTTATTATATAGTTTATTTATTGCAGATGTCCACCAGACAGGATTACTCTTCCTTTTGTAGGATGATTTAGTCTTGTCAGGTATTCCTGATTCCATGCATCTACATAAATGTTGATATAGTAATTTGGTGTCATTCTGGATACTGGTGCCAGTTGCTAGAGAGGGGGAGGGGGCTGTGAAGTTGTTTATACGATTCCTCATGAGGCTGAAATCAGCTTTGGAGAAGTTTTTTTGTTTGACCTTAGCTAGAGGGGGGTCGGGGGAAGATGGTGACTTTGAATGTGACCGCTTTATGGTCGGATCTTAGAAGGGAGGATGATACTGCAGGAATGCTGCAGTGGTTACTCATGTTGGTTAATACCAAGTCCAAGATATTATCACTTCTTGTGGGGTATCGACTAGCTGTTCCAAAGCATCTGCATTGACAAAACTGAGGAATCTCTAGACATTTGTGTTCTCGCATGAGTATTGTTTCAGTCTGTGTTTAGGTAGTCAGTCACCCAGGATCAGGGTAAAGGGTTTAATCTTGATAGATTTGAAGAGGTCTAGATATGCAGATTGGGCATCTTGAGTCAGATTTGGGGGCCGGTAGCTAGCTATGATTTCTATAGAGGTCTTGTCAATGGATAACTTGCACCTGGAGTGTCTCCTGTGCGTCATACTATTTGACCATCCAGGAGGTGTGTATGTTTTTAATATGTATTGAAACTCCACCTCCTTTGGCTTTACTACCGACAGTTTGAGGTCTGAATGCATGATAGGATGAGTAACCAGATATGGCTGCAGTGTGCTCTGCAGCTTTGAACCAGGTTTCTCTGCGCATATGTCACCATTTTCCAGGGTTAAGAATGCTTGCAATAAGTGCAGTTTCATGTTTAGACCCCTAGCATTTAGCAGCATGACCTTTAATTTGCGTTTTGTTGAAATTTTTATGTTGGTAGTTTTAACCTCATCAATTTTTCTAAAAATGACACTATGGGGGAGGGAAGTGCCTTTGCCAGAAACCTGAAGCCCAAGTGAGACAAGTGCAGGCCGTCTCTGGCATAGCATCATGGTCTGTTGATCATATCTTCCCAGGCTGTTAGGTTCTGCATCCCCCTGGAATGACACCAGAAACTAAGCCAGTTATTAAAGTCATTCGTATTCTGTTTGTATTTAGGCATCATTCTGGGTGATTGATTATAACTACTAGGTGCACTTAAGACAGTGCATCTACATAGGCATTTAAAAACGTATTTATTCACTGATAATAGAATTGATTTTTTTTTTTTTTTTTTGCTGTTATGGATTCAAACACGTGTATGAAATGCCATGTTCATTGAAAACCTATAACTGCTAATCATTTATTTGCATTTTAAGTTACCACTGGGCAAAAAGTAATATTCCACATGATCATTTTGTAAGAATTGTGGAGATGTATAGAAACAGACCTGTGGAGGAAGAAGTTGGTAGATTTTTAGAATGGAAAAATCTTAATTGTTTATTGTTAGAAGAGCTAAAATATGTTCATGTAAAGGAGTATAACAGAGACGTCACATGCTGGTTGCATAACAGTCAGCAACTAAAATGTAATGTTTTTGATGCTGATGATAAAAAGGTGCATGTTAAAGGATTCTCCTGCTTCTAAGCAAGTTGAACTTGTCAAAATTTGGATACTGTTAAAAGTAATGCCTTTGTTTAAAAATGTGTTGCCGAACCATCCGTTTTTTGGTTTTTAGAGACTGAAAAATTTGAAAGAAATGTTTTCTAAGTGTTTTACTGTTACTACATAGCCCAGTGTATGTTTGCTTGTTCTCACTGCTGTGCATGTAGTGTTATTTATTAGGTCAGTAATCCCTTTTCACAGACTATACTTGTGTAACTCCCATTGTTTGCTGCTGTTTTAAATGTTGGCAGTATGGATGCTCTTTAAGGGTCCATATTCATATTAGGCAACATTTTGGTAATTTAAGCAAATTTAAGTACCTTGTTGAAGCATTCACCAAAAATGTAAACCATGCAGCAGCTTTTACATTTGTTTTACAAATATACTGGAGAAAAATGAACAAGGTGAGTAACAACTTTACTCTGAATTGCAGTATTAAGTGAATTAAATAATATGGTGAATTTGGGTCGGATGATTATTTTCATGTAAGCCATAGCGGAAATATACAAAGAGCATCCATGGATGTGAAAATTTAAGTTATGAAAGACTAAAATATCTGAACTTGTACAGTCTCTCTTACAGATATCTAAGAGGAGATCTTATTCAGGTATATAGGACATTTAGAGACCACTACCTCTGGGAATGTTTGGGGTTGTCAATAAGTACTAGAGAATCATCAGCCAATCTATGTAGAACAAACTTCTGGAAGAACCTCGTGTCGAACAGGAACAAACGCAGGAATGCTTTAGGAGAGGCCTATTCAAACCAAGAGATGAAAGGTTAATTTTGGTGGCCCAAGACAGTGGGCTGCATACATGCCGGTTCACAAAGTCCATTGAACATGTTGGAGAAACAGAAAATGTAGGTTTGGTAAACCCGAACTGGAAACAGTCGCACACCTTCTTGCTGGTTGTGACGTACTAATGTCAGAAGGACTGTATACTGAAAGGCATAATAATGTGACAAGATTGTTGCACTGGGTATTGTGCCAACATTATAGTATTGAAGGGGCTGAAAAACACTGCAAATATGAGCCACAAAGCACAGTAGAAAATGATGGTTTATATTACATGGGATCATCCATTACCAACAGTTCAAAAGATAGATGCTAGAAAACCAAGTGTAGTGGGCCATGAAAAGAAGACAAAAGTAGCATTGATCATTGAAATTGCCACACCCAGTGAATACAGTGTTTTATGTACCGAGGGACACAAAGTCATAAAATATCAGTATTTACAGACAGAAATGGGAGCAATGTAGAAGAAAGATACCCAGACAGTCCCAATAGTAGTAGGAGCAATGGGTCTTATGAAAGGAATCTACAGTCGTATTTAGATACGTTACCAATCCATGTAACTCTGCATGAATTGCAAGAAGAATCATTACTGGGCACATTGCGGGTGTTGCAAAGAGCACTCCCCGCTGGCAACAAAGATTGAAACAATACTAATTTTATGAAATTTAATTCTACTTTGACTTAGGAATGGGGTTCATTTCTGTCATGGTATTAGAAACCCAAAAGATTTAAAGAAATTAAAAAGGTTCTATAGTAAGGAGAAGTGTACTAATTGGTTCTTTGACAGAATAGCTGATGCATGGAACAGAGTACCAAATTATATTAAAGCAAGTACTAGCTTAGATATTTTTAAGGACAGCCTAGACACTTATGGGAACAAGTGATGTTATGTGGTCCTATCTCGCCTACATTCATTACTGATGGGTTCGGAGCCGAGAATCGCTCCGACTCGGCCGACTTTTTTCTAGCACAAAGTCTCTAATTGGCTGGGCTAACCGGTATCCCAGGATGCACCTCGCCCCAACCCCCAGATCTCGTTTGCTGCTCGTTGAGTTAGGACGTGGTCTCGAGCTTGGCTGCGGCTAAGTACACTTTTACTAAACTTTCTAAAGTTTTGTACTTCTCTTTTATACAAAAAAGCTATTTTCATAGCTATATTGTGTTTTGTGTGTGTTTGAGCCTGTTCGGTTAGATGTCCTTCAAGGATGCATCTGCAGTCCTTACAAATGGGTTGTCCTGTCGTCAGGCAGCCCTTCGGTTGGCCGGATTCCAAAGTCTGGGTCTGGCCTCGGCTGGTGTCGCACTTCACCCGACGTCATAGCTGCAGTTATTCGGGTATAAAGGCATCAGCCGACGCCATTTTCCTCTGTCTTTCTTGCCGCGTGGCGCCCGAAGCAGAAGCTGTTCGCAAGTGCCGGTCGGTCAGAACCAGAGATTACTACTACCGAATACTTCTACTACTACCAAAGACTTCTAAAAAGCTAAGTACCCGCTAGACTCTTTCTTGCCTCAGCCGATGTCAGAAAAAGTGAATAACTGTTTAAATTGTGGGAAACAAATACCTCATAATGATTTCCACTCTTACTGCTTACCTTGCTTAGGCCCAGACCACGACGTAGCAGCTTGTCTAGCCTGTGCTTCTTTCAACCGACGAACGCTTAGACGTCGGTCTGAATTTGCTGAAGAGTTTTTCGGCTCCGCTTTTGCTTACATTATGCTGTCGGATCCTCCGACTACGCAAATTTCTAAAAAACGCAAGGAAAAGGACCGACACTCGCGGTCCGCGGTTTCGGCTGAAACCGCGGTTAAGCCAACCGCGAGTGTCTCTGTTTCGGCTGAAACAGAGTCCACGGTTCTTCCTTCGGCCGAAAGCTTGCCACTTACCGAGGCCTCATCCAGCTTGGCTGAATCTGCTACTGAAATACCACCTGCTCCTGCAGGTTCACAGGATTTATCAGATACTATCCCTTTGGATATTTCTACCCCTGCATGTGGAGCTGCTAGGCCTCCTGCATCCATGTCAATTAAGGCCTTTGCCAGGGCTAAAGCAGCAAAAACTACCAAAACTGTGCCTGCTATGACCCCCTCTCACAGGCCCAGTTCTAGTTCACAAATGCTTAGTCTAGCAGAGGATCTCATTTCTTTGATCCGGGGATCCCAAACACATCCAGACAGGGCCTCTCACCCACCTCCAGAGAAGAGGACTAGAGTAGAGCCCCCTGAGCCAGTTTCTTCAGATGGCTCCTCTGATGAATCAGATAATTCAGACCCTCCAGAGGCCCCTTTTTCTCCTTATGAGGACTCTGATGCAGAAGAGTCCATTCCTTCTGCCTCTCCGCCTGAGGAATTTTCTTTTGGGGAAACCTTGCATGCTATGAGGGAACAATTTCAATGGCAGGGCCAGGATTTTTCAGACTCTAGGAAAAGGCTTAGAACCTTTTTGCATTTGCCACAGCTTAGGCCTTTAGTCATTCCTCCAGTACTCACTGTTGTGGATGATGCTTTTAATGATGCTTGTACTGCTCCTGATTCTCTTCCTCCGGCCCCTGCTAAGCCCGTTAGGTACTACAGAGTTCCGGACACACATTATCATTTGTATAAGGCCCCTTTTGCAGATCCCGAAACTATCTCCCAGGGACCCAAGGCTGTAGCAGCTACCTCTACCAAAAACCCCCTCCCCTCTGAAAGGGAATCTAGGGCCTTAGAGAGATGGGGTAAAAAAGTTTACACTTCTGCTACTCTTTCAGCTAGGGCCTTGAACTGTCAATTCCACATGATCCAGTATCAAGAATTTATGTTAGACCAGTTAACTAAAAAGCTGTCCTCGGATGAACCATTAGACAAACAATCTGTTCAGGAAATGGTTCATAACATTCAGCAGGTCAGTAACCATTCCTTAAAATGTGGCTATGATGCACTGGAGGCTTCCTTTAGATCAGCCATGACTGGCACACTGATCAGAAGACATGCATGGTTAAAAGAGCAGGCCTTACCAGATCATGTTAAATCAAAGCTACTGGATGCTCCCATGGACAAGATCAATTTGTTTGGCTCTCCAGCACAACAGGTGCTGAAAAAGATGGAAGAGAAGGCAAAATCTGTCCAGACAGTCAAAGATTTCTTACAGGTCCAACCTCCAAGGTTTAGCAGGAATTGGCCCTCCAAGAATTGGTCCTTTCTAGATACCTCCAAAGCTCAGAGAGGCAGGAATAGGCGCTCAAGAGGCAGGGGTCAATCCAGAGGTGTCTACAGGGGACGTCAGTGGCAGGCTAACAACCAGCGAGGTACAGCCACAGATACAGCCACCACCACGACTACAGGACAATCACAGTGACTTGGCTCTAGCACCGCCTACCAGGGAACAACTAGAAGCACCCTTAGGCGGAAAGCTAGCCTTATTTTCAGTAAACTGGCATTACATCACAGGAGACAAGTGGATTTTGCAGACAATAGACCAAGGTTACAGGTTTCACTTCCATACTCTACCAAGGAAGAGAGGAATGCCAAACCTACCTCCAAATCAAAAGGCAGAAGCTCTAAAGCAAATAACTCACTTACTAAGGATGAGAGCTGTAGAAAAGGTACCATCTATGGAGCAAGGACAAGGATTTTACTCCAGGCTCTTCCTGGTACCAAGAAAAGAAAACCAATGGAGACCTATTCTCGACTTGTCCGCTTTAAACACATACCTCATTGTCCCAAAATTCAAAATGCTGACCCTACAGCAGCTTCTTCCCTTGTTGGGCAAGGAGTCTTGGCTGGTAACTCTAGATCTCAAGGAGGCATACCTGCACGTCCCCATATGACCAAATTGCAGAAGATACCTCAGATTTCTTGCAGGATCAGAGCATTATCAATTCTCAGCATTGCCCTTTGGCTTATCTACTGCGCCCAGAGTGTTCACGAAATGCCTGGCATCAGTAATTGCTCATTGCAGGCTTCAGGGAATTCAAATCTACCCTTACCTGGACGACTGCCTGTTACAAGCGGACAACAAAAACAAATTAGCAGAAGACTTAAAAAGGGTCATTTATCTACTGCAAGCCCTGGGATACACAGTCAATATAAAAAAGTCAAGGCTGATACCATCCCAAAGGATAACCTGTTTGGGTGCAGAGCTGGACACAACACAACAAATGGCATTTCTAACAGTAGAAAACAGGAGCAACTCCCTCTCTACTTCTTGGCATTAACAAAACAGAACCAGCTAACAGCAAGAAAAGTCCTGCAAGCCTTGGGTTTCATGGCATCCTGCATAATTTTGGTTCCACATGCCAGACTGCATATGAGAAAGTTACAGTGGTACCTAAGGAATTTATGGTCTCAGCACAAGCACAGCCTAGAAACCCAAATTCCAATAATCCCATGCCTGAAGCAAGAATTCAAATGGTGAGCTCAGGCCTGTCAATCAAACAAAGGACTGCCCTTCCACAGCACTCAACCAAGCCAGACCATCACAACGGACGCCTCAGACCTCGGTTGGGGGGGGCGCACATGCTGTACAAGTGCATACAAGGCTTATGGACTCAAGACCAGCTGCACCTACACATAAATCAAAAGGAAATGCTGGCAGTAAAACTGGCAATTCAGACAATTCAGACCATTTCTTCGACAAGGTCAACTGTTAAGGACAGACAACACCACAGTTATGTGGTACATCAACAAACAGGGAGGCACACATTCGTACCCTCTATGCCGGATGGCAATGGAACTCTGGAATGTGGCCCTGAGCCTCAACATTCAGTTACAAGCAATTTTTGTGCCAGGAAAAGAAAACATACTAGCAGACATACTAGGCAGAACTACCACGGATGCCCACGAATGGATGCTGCATCCGGACATATTCAAAACCATTACAAGAAAATGGGGACTACCAGAAATAGACTTATTTGCATCCCCACGCAATCACCAACTGAAGAAATTCTGCACAAGGACGTACCACCCACTTGCTTGGAAAGTGGACTCCCTATCTTTCAGTTGGAAAAACCTGACAGCATATGCATTCCCACCACTTCCTTTGATGCACAAGGTACTATTGAAGATCAAAGAAGACCGTCCAAGGATCATCCTGATAGCTCCAGACTGGCCAAGGCAACATTGGGTACCCATTACTGAGGAGCATGTCTCGGGAACAAATATGGCCTCTACCACTGGTTCCCTTACTGTTAACACAGAACAACTACAACACCCTGCATCCAAACCTGAAAACACTGCAGCTGACTGCCTGGAACATTGCATAAGACCAAATAACCCAAGTTTATTCCAAAGGGTTAAAGACATTATCTTGGAGGCTCGCAGACCCTCAACAAGAAAAATTTATTCAGCAAAATGGAAAAGATATCACATTTGGAGTACTGCAAAAGGAGAAAATGTGTCACTGGTAAACATAGCCAACATCCTGGAATACTTGGCAGAGCTCTTCCACAACGGCCTGTCCTATTCTTCCATTAAGATTCATGCATCAGCTATTTCAGCAGAATACAACTTGGATCCTCCAGTCCTCTCACATCCTCTGCTCAGGCAGTTTGAGAGGAATTAAAAATGTAAAACCACCTAGGAAGCCACCATTGCCAGCATGGGACTTTAACTTTGTGCTAGAAAAGTTGACACTCCCTCCTTTCGAACCAGCAGCAACAGCAGAATTACAATACTTATCATGGAAAACTGCTTTCCTGCTTGCAATCACTTCAGCAAGAAGGGTAACTGAGCTACAGGCATTAATGGCAGTACAGCCCTTCCTGATCTTCCATCAAGATAGTGTCCATGAGAACAAATCCTACTTTTATGCCAAAGATGGTCTCCAGGGTATCTTTAAACCAAGCTATCCACCTACCTACATTCTTCCCCAACCCACAGAACAGGGGAGAAAGACTGTTGCATACCTTGGATGTACATAGACAATTGCGCTACTACCTGGACAGGACCAAGGGCAATAGAAAAACTGACCAGCTACTGGTAGCATATGCAACAGGAATGGAAGGAAAAGCAATTTCAAAACAGACAATCTCTAAGTGGATAGGAAATTGCATTAGATTTTGTTACGCCTACCATGGGAAGAAAACTCCAGAAAACATCAGGCCTCACTCTACAAGGGCTACAGCCACTACCACAGCTTTTCTACGAGGAGTGGCTACCAAAGACATTTTAGAGGCTGCTACTTGGAGCTCCGTGCATACATTTGCCAAGCATTATAATTTACCTTTATACTCCAGATCCCGAGCAGGTTTTGCCACTGCTGTTTTGCAAGGGATCTTAACTACACCATAATCTTATTTCTCCTCCTCCCCAGTTTGGCTATGGTATTCTACCCATTTGTAAGGACTGCAGATGCATCCTTGAAGGACATAGTACAGTTTTGTACCTACCATAAATGTAGATGTCCGATAGGCATGCATCTGCAGTCAGGATTACCCACCCTCCTTCCCCTCTTTGGTACTCCTAGGGTATTTGCCCATCTTGTAGTTAGCTGGGGGAATCTATTATGGTGTATTTGTTTGTATATATGTACATACATGCTTTTTTTTTTGTTTGCTCTCTACTATTTGGAACCATTTGCATTTATCCAAATTTAGCCTTCCTAGAGGGCACCTGGCATCTGGGGCAAGAAACACTGAGGAAAATGGCATTGGCTGATGCCTTTATACCCGAATAACTGCAGCTATGACGTCGGGTGAAGTGCGACACCAGCCGAGGCCAGACCCAGACTTTGGAATCCGGCCGACCGAAGGGCTGCCTGACTACAGGACAACCCATTTGTAAGGACTGCAGATGCATGCCTATCGGACATCTACATTTATGGTAGGTAAAAAAACTGTACTTTTTTTGGAGAGTGTGTGTGGTTTCCCTTGTGTTTGGCGGGTTAGGCCTGTTTAATTTAGAGGGACCTAGTCCTCCCCTTCGCATTCGTTCTATAGTGTGTTCTGTTGTCGGTTCCTTTTCCTAGGGAACGTTTAAATTAGAGTTCCTGTGTCCAGTAGTGTTTCCCACCTTCCTCCTGTTGTTGTTGAGTGTTTGGATATTGTTGGACATGTCGAAAGAGCAGAAGGAGCATAAACCCTCCGGGTTTAAAAAATGCTCTAAATGTGCTTATAAAATGTCTATTACAGATGGGCATGCCATCTGTGTTTATTGCCTTGGTGCGATTCATTTACAAGAATCATGCAGTGTCTGCCATTCCTTCACCTCTAGGGTGCTGCAGGAAAGGAAAAATAAACTGATTTTGAAGGGCCTAGTCAAGCCCGCTTTTGAAGAGGATCTAGAGTCTGCTTCTTCTACTGGCAAGTCTAAATCTACCAGAACTAAGAAAAGATCTCCGGCTCCATCTAGTTCTTCGGAGCCCCCGGAGAAGATTTTGAAAAGTTACAACCTCCTTGGCTCCTTTGGCTTCGGAGCCGCAGGACAAGAGCTCTGTTTTGGATACTGCCTCTTCGGCTCCATTGTCCTCGGGGCCGCAGGAGGTATCTGTGGTACTGGAGTCGACCTCGGGTCCGATCATTTTGGAGCCAATTCGGAGCCGGTCACCCAGTGTTAGACATGAGTCCATGGGTAGGAGATCCTCATCTCCTTCAGTTTCCTCCAAATCCTCGAGGTTGTCTGATTTGGACGTGGATAGGGTGGTCCAGAGGCTCCTTCAGTCACCGGTGTTAGCCAAATTGTTTTCGGCTCCGACCCAGTCGGCTCCGGAGCCTACCCCCTTGTCGGTACCAATGATTCCTCCTCCGAGCACCTCTGTGTTGTCGGAGCCGGAGTGTTCAGCGCAGAGTGATGTCTTTGCGCCGGCTCCGATACCCCTGGCGGGTTTATCGGCGCCGTCTGCTTCAACCATTTGGGTTCCATCTTCTGGTTTCGGCACTCTGGTTTCCTCGGTCGGGCCTGAGGGGGTTGCATCCCGACTTCTGTCGGCCCAGAGTCTCCCTCTCGGCACTTTGGCTAGGGGGACCCCCGACTCCAGTTGTGGTTTCGGAGACGGGTCAGTCCTCTGATTCGGGGAGGGCCCGCCTTCGAGGCCATGAGGAGCGCACTGGCCAGGTCGTCAGTGACATCACTTGGATCAGTCCCTGAATTACCTTTGTCACTTTACTCGGCTCCAGAGAGATCTCCTCAGAGTTGGGAGATACCTTGACGGGTAACATGCCTGAGGCGGTAGCGCAGACTGTTAACGCCCAGTTGTCTACCCTTGGTTCCATTGTCAACTTGTCCATGAGGCTCATATCTTATGCAGCTGAAGGGGCGAGTAGGGCAGCTAGTTCAGGTTTGGCTCTTAGGAGGTAAGCCTGGATGCGCCTATGTCACTTCGCGGTGGCCTTCAAGTCTTCCTTCACTGACTCCCCCTTCGATGGGTCCTCTCTTTTCGGACCCAAAGTGAAAGACACTCTCACCAGATGTGAGCAGGAGGGTAAGACTTTATCTGCCGTAGGGGCCCATTTTTCTCTTCCTTCTAGGACTTTTCCCAAGGCTCAGAGAGGAAGGAAGATGTGGTTGAAGAAGTCACAAAAGTCTTTCCCCACCACTCATGGTGAGCCCCCCTCCAGAGGCAGAGGAGGGGGGAATTATTCTGGAAGACGCCGTCCTAGGGGCAGAGGAGGTCCCCGCAATTTGGGAGACCGCGACTCCTTTCGCGGATCTTCCTATCAGCATCCCTGAGGGATTGCCCGACTGTTCTATTCCAGAGCCAGTCGGGGGCCATTTTTCGAGGCATCCTCAAGCCTGGGAGAGCATCACTCAGGATCGATGGGTGCTTTGAATAATTACCGGAGGTTACACCATTCCCTTTGCTTTACCCCCTCCCCCAATCAAAAAAATCCCGGACGTTCCACCCAGTCAAAAGGGATCAAGCAGCACTAGAGATATCAAAGCTGCTAAGAAAAGGAGTCATCCAACCGGTCCCCTCAGACCAGATCGGATCCGGAACTTACTCAAGACTCTCTTTGGTGCCGAAAAAAACATGGGACCTGAGACCCATTCTGGATCTTAGCCGATTGAATCACTACGTCTTAAAGTCCAAATTCCGAATGGTCACTCTTCAATCCATCTTCCCATTGCTGGGAGACGGAGTGTGGATGTGCTCCATCGACCTCAAGGATGCCTTTTACCACATCAAGATAAACAAGGCATCCAGGAATCATTTACGCTTCTGGCTGGGAGCCGGTCATTTCCAGTTTCGAGCCCTGCCCTTTGGTCTCACCACAGCCCCCAGGGTGTTTACCAAGTGTTTGGCAGTGGTGACAGCTCACCTGAAACGTCTAGGATTCCAGGTTTCCTTACCTGGACGATTGGCTCCTTACCGCCCCCACCAGGCATCTCCTCATTCAAGCCAGGGAGGCTACCATAACTCTTTGCCAAAGGCTAGGAATTACATTAAACTGGGAAAAATCTGCCTTGCTGCCCTCACAGCGTGTTGTATTTATAGGCGCAGAGCTAGACTCTGTTCAAATGAAGGGCCTTTCTACCTCTAGAAAGGATAACAGTGTTGCAATCTCAGGTCCAAACTTTGTTGCCCCACAAGAAGGTTCAAGCCAGGTTAGTTCTTCAGCTATTGGGATCCATGGCGGCGACCATCATGCTAGTGCCCTTAGCCAGGCTACACATGCGGATCCTCCAGTGGCTCCTTTCAGTCCAGTGGTCCTTTCAAAAATTCTCCTCTCTCTCATCCAGTTCTCCTCATGGAACAATGCAGACAGGATCTCCGTTGGTGGCTATGTTCATCCAACCTGGACAAGGGGAGGAATCTAGTTCCTTTGTCTCCTGCTGCCACAGTGACCACGGAAGCTTCCCAGATAGGGTGTGGGGGGGCATTATCTGGGCAGAACGGTCCAAGGCACGTGGCAAGATCACGAGGTACACTTGCACATCAATGTCCTAGAGATGAGAGCAGTGCTATTAGCGTTGTAAGCACTCCAGAGCTCTCTTCCCCGGGGAACGATTGCTATTCACTCAGACAGCATGTCAGTTGTGTGGTACCTGAACAAACAAGGAGGAACCAAGTCTTACCCCCTTGGCAGAGAAGCCATGAGAGTGTGGAATTGGGCAGTGTCTTTCCAACGGTTTCTAGTGGCAACGCACATTCCAGGAAAATCCAACGTGATAGCAGACAGGCTAAGCAGAGCAATTCTGATGCCCTACGAGAGTGGTCTCTGAACAACCGAGTTGCGACTCGGATATTCAGCAGGTGGGGTCAGCCTTGCTGCGATCTCTTTGCCAGTCCTCTTAATGCCAAATGCAGCAACTACTTCACCCTGATCCTCCCACAGGGGGAGTCACCCAGGGACGCACTAGTCCACGGTTGGCCTCCCGGTCTGCTCTATGCCTTTCCCCCATTTCCTCTGTTACCAAGAGTGATTCAGAAAGCCATTTACTCGGGAAGCAAGATGATTCTAATTGCGCCACACTGGCCCCGCCAAGTCTGGTTCCCCTTCCTTCAGCGGTACACAGTGGACGGTCCTTGGACTCTGGATCCAGTGCCAGACCTATTGAGTCACATGTCGGGACAGTTCCACCCCTCCCTGCAGTCCCTCAGGTTGACAGCCTGGCTGCTCCACTTCCATCATTAGACTACATTCCCTTTCGCCTGAGGTGGTGCATATCCTATTGTCGTCTCACAAGTCTTCCACCAGAAGAATTTACTCCAGCAAATGGAAGAGATTTTCCACCTGGGCTCAGGCCCAAGGCCTGGACCCTTTCACAGCCACTATATCGGCGGTCTTAGACTTTTTAGCTATGCTGTTCCGACAGGGCTCCGCTCCCTCGACCATTAAGGTGCAGCTGGTGGCCATTTCTAACTTCCATGTATCCTACGAGCCCGCTCTTATGGGCCATAAACTTTGCAAGGCCTTTTTGAAAGGAGCCTGGTTACTTCGCCCTCCTGTGTCAGAACCCGTCATGCCATGGGATTTAAATCTGGTGTTGCAAGCCACCACTTCTCCGCCCTTTGAGCTGGCTGCCACTTGCGAACTAAAATTCTTATCCTGGAAGACTGCGCTCTTGGTGGCCATCACTTCGGCTAGAAGAGTATCAGAACTTCAAGCATTGTCCATTAAGCCCCCGTATTTGATCTTCCATAAGGGCAGGGTATCCTTGAGACTTAATCCGTCCTTCCTCCCTAAGGTGTCTTCCATGTTTAACCTCCATCAATCCATTGAGTTACCTGTGTTTTTTCCAAACTTCTCCAACAAAGCAGAGTTCAAATTTCATCAATTGGATGTGCATAGACAACTCAGATTCTATTTACACATTACGAAACATGTAAGAAAATCGGATCAATTGTTTCTGTCATCCTCAGAGAATAGAACAGGTAGCCCTGTTTCCAAGTGTACAATTTCTAAGTGGATTAAGGATTGCATTTCCTTTATTTACTCATCAGCAGGCAGAAATTTACCATTCCCAGTTAAGGTTCATTCCACCAGGGCAGTCTCGACTTCAATAGCGTATCATGCCAGGCTTTCCTTGGACGACATTTGTGCAGCGACCACCTGGGCTTCTCATCATACCTTTATCTCTCATTACAAGCTGGACGTGGCATCTAGAGGCCGGGCTTCCTTTGGTTCCATGGTTCTCAGGAGTATTTTCCTGTGAGCCTCCCGGGTTAGAGGTGCTAGGGACGCTGTCCCATCAGTAATGAATGTAGGCGAGGTAGGACCACATAACATCAGTTAGTTATGTACTCACCATAACGATCGATGTATGTGGTCCATCTTGCCAACATTCTTACGTACCCTCCCACTTGCCCCCTTCCTGAAGGATTTGGAGGAAAATTGCTCTGAGACCCTTCAAAATTGGTTTTATTCCTTTTTCCGAGTGGGTGATATTCCTCTTAGTGAGGTTTGTGTATGTGGAGTGATTGCGATGTATGCAGACAAGATCTGGGGGTTGGGGCGAGGTGCATCCTGGGATACCGGTTAGCCCAGCCAATTAGAGACTTTGTGCTAGAAAATAGTCGGCCGAGTCTGAGCCGAGAATCAGCTCCGAACCCATCAGTAATGAATGTAGGTGAGATGGACCACATACATCGATTGTTATGGTGAGTACATAACTAACTGTTTTGGTATATTGGTAAGCTAGAAGGGCATTAATGCCCTTGTTTGAAATATTTGTATGTGTATATGTACGGATATGTATATATATATTAGAGTAAACCTTAAGCAAGTTTTAATTTGAGTTTTACTGAGTGAATTCTCTGTATATGTAATCATTTATATGAATTGACTTTTTTTTCTTAAATGAGTTGCAGAAAGTATTTATAACGTATGTAGTTGATAAGATGCTGTATTAATTGATTTATTAAGTTAATTTATTATATCGTTGTAGCCATCTCTAGTGGCATAGAGGGATAAAGCCCTGATTATGTTCCATGCAACCCGAGTTCATCTAGCAACTATGATGAGCTTGCCCAGAATTGAGTTGTAACAGTGCATTGAGAAAAGATGCAGGTTTGTGATTTGAAGACATGCATGAGGTTCACCAAGCCATTGATGGGCAGTAGCTTAATTAATCAAGGGCAAGAAAATGTGACTGGAATTACTCACCAATTCTTACACAACTAAGAGCAATAATTAAAAACAAATTTGTATCTCTGGTCCCCATAGACTCACAATTGAAAAACCTTAACACGATTATCAAACTACTTTCATCATCTGATAAAATGCTCTCAAACTCATATAAATTAATTAATTCTTTAATGATGGACCACAACTGTCTTTTATCTAATGTTTGGTTGAATTATAATTCCCAATTGTCAGAATCTCAGAAAGTCCTGGCTATTAGACAGACTAAGGAATTTATCCCTTTTAAAAAATTAGCATACACACAATTAATGATTAATAATGATGCCTACTTTACCCCAATCAAATTAAACAAATTTAACCCAAATAAGTCCCCTTCGTGTTCATGCTGTTCTCATCCCCAAGCAGACCTCCTTCATATTCTATGGTATTGTCATTTTTCTCACAGATTGTGGACATCTTTGAAAGTCAGACTGCAGAAAATGGGATATCAAAATCCACGCTGACGGGAATTTGCTATTCTACATATTCCATTGATTCATCTTTCAAAAGTTGATATTCATGTTATCATTTTTATTTGCTCATTACTAAAACTTTATATAATACAAAATTGGATTGATTGTTCTAAATTAAAATGGGTTACTTTCCAGAAAATGGCTTTTAAATTTATTGATGCTCAAAGATACTTAGGTGGAAGTCCAAAAAAAAGCTATTAGAAAGGTTGTGTTAGAAAAGGTTCTAAACATATTAAATAGTTAATGTTAAATATTTTTTTTTTTTTTTTTCTCTCAGGTTGCCTAACTTGTATATAGTGTACATATGGTGTATGTTTTATTTCTAAATAACTTATCAAAATCTCATGAAGGTTGTTATCACTAGATGAATTGTTATATGTTCATTTATGCCTTCTTGTTATGTATAATCTTTTAATTGTCTTGCTATTCATATAATCAATAAAAAATTTTTTGAGAAAAAAAAAAGGACAAGAAAATGTGCAGTTGTTTGTGAGAAAGCATGGTTGCCCTGTGGTGATGCATGTTCCCCCACCCCCATCCCTACTCAGGGGATTGGTTAGGCTAAAAAGTGAACGTCCTCGTTCCTGTTTGCTGATGAGAGCATAAGCATCCCTTTTGGTCCCTTAAATGACGCCCACCAATGGCTCTTGCACTAGTAGATCTCTGGGGAGCAGTTGCCCTCAAGTCCAGTTAGTGGAGGCTTGATTGTTTAATAGGCACAGGGGCAAAAAGCATATAGAGAAAAATAGTGTCAGAGATATTAACACCTTTACTATCAGTTAAGTAATAAAGACACATACATTAATAGAAAAAAAAACATATTAACATTTTTTTCATCTGCATACATTTCATTTATTTTCTTTATAACTGTCATTCAGTCAGTCCATCGTTACTTAAATTGCTGAATTCCTGCCTTCTCTTAAACCTCAGTCTTCATCCTCCTTTGAACATTATTCTGCATGTCTTGTTCCCACACATTCAATTTATTTCAATGTAATTTGCTCCTTCCCTTTTCTAAAGATCCCACTTCAAGTTCCTGTATCTCTTTTACAGTACTCAGTACTTCAAATACAGTTGGTTTAGATTTTAATTTCTATTTTCTAGTAATTGCTTTTTTTTCCTCCTCCATTAGAATTAAAGTTAAAAAGGGCTTACCGTGTGTATGCAGTTTGGATCCTGTGTCCCAGCTCAAAAGAATCATTTGCTTAGTTTACAGCTATTTGCTTCCCCAATATTTCTGACAGAGTACTTTGTAGGGAATTTTTAAAATGTATCATTATAGGTATTTTAGTTACGATTGTTTGTGCACCTGATGGAAACAAGTATCTGTTACTAGTCTGAACGTTTTTTTTTTTGTGTTGTATTGTATTTTGCATTAAACTTTAAGTTATCACTGCATTCAGTTTTTAGTTATGCTTTTTGGCTATTGTTGTAAGTACCTACCTCTTAGCCCAAGAAATCTGGAGAAAGTCTGAACTGGGGGGGGGGGGGGGGTAAAGGCCCAAAAATAGGGGAACATTTTTAATATTGCTCTTACAAACTTAGAAAATTGCTAAAATGATAGGATTTGTGTTAGCATGCATTTTCTGAAGGATATGAAGACTTGAAACTAAGATGCATGCCATTATTTAATGACTGTAATCCTTTGGTCATCCCAGTGATTTGTCAAAAAAAAACAACACTTTTTATGAGGAACAGACCAAAAATAGCGAAAAATATGGGCATTCTGCGAAGATCTGTACAGTTTAGAGGAATGTATAAGTATTGGTTCCTGGACTGGACGATAACTATCTGAGGGAGTATACTTTGGCAATTTTTTGAAGCAACCAGCTCACAAACATAACATATTTATTTTGGCTATCAAGTAATGTGTGTGTGTGTGTGTGTTGTATGTATATATATATATATATATATATATATATATATATATATATATATATATATATATATATATATATATCTTCTGAAAATCTTGCACCTATTTTTCAGAGAGGTTTTACACCATCAGAGCTGTAAAAAGAAATACTCACCCCTTCCCTCCTCACTCAATCTCTCAGACCTGTTATAACATGCTTAACTACATCACTTCATCTCAAATCCAAATACATATCCAACTGACTTGCACCTAGCATCCTCTAACTACCCACGTATACTACCCACTCAGTCTCCTCTCTTACTCCTCTATCTTCCCCTTCTATCCCATTAGCCCTTCTAGCTTGTTCCACCTTTGTGTGGCGCATCTACTTTATATCTGTTTGAGTTTAGTGCAGTGTTTGTATATAAGATTTAGGTTCAAGAGTATATGTATCAAATCACTTGTTGAATCAGTATGTTGAGAAATGGGTGTGACACACTAGTACTTTCAGGAGTGTCTTGCAAGAGTGTAGAATACTTAGAGACTTTTCCAACCAAAAACATTATATATGTATGTGTGTGTGTGTATGTATGTGTGTATGTATGTATGTATATATATATATATCTATATGGGTGTACTTCGTAACAACGAAACCCCAGAACACTGAAAACCACGTAACTTTACAACACACACATAACACACAAAAACACACACACAACTACCCCACACTACCAAACTCAACACCCTACACTAGAGATAGGCGTGGGGGCAAGCCCCCCTGCACCCCCTACTTAAATATTCTAACTCTGAGATCGCACTAACAGACACACAAGGCAAACTCACACCCACACAGTACAGTCCCTCACACATACAACCATAGTCACAACACACAGCAATCCCCATCACAAATACACTCACACATACAAACTTAACTACAGCGGAACACCAGAAGCGCTAATTCAAACTCCGGTAACATTGGGATTTTGAATTTCACGCTTTTCGGTGTTCTGCGGTTTTGTTCTTTTGGTCTCGGTGTAATCAGTTTTGGTGTTCTGGTCTTTCATTCTTTTGAAGTAGACCTTCAAACCCCAGTCACTTGAATCCCAGTATTCCCTCATTGTTTGGTCAACCCAAAATCCACAAAAACCTGCACATCCCCCCAATGAGAGCTTTGGTCAATGCAAAATCATCCATTTCATATGCATGTGCTAAATTTATTGATTCCGTCTTGAAAAAGTATGTAGTGATGGAAGAACAAATTTGTAAAGATTCTTGGGCCTTTTTAGCTTCTATTGAGAATTTTGGTTTTCATCAAGATGTGATGTTTTTAACAGTTGATGTTGACCTGTATTTCTCTATACCACATGAAATTGGGATTGACTGGGTTGTTGAAAGGTTGTTACATCATGGCACTGAGCGAAAGGAGATTAGATTATTTCAAGAGTTAATGGACATTATTTTAAAAAATAACTATGTAATGTTCAACAACAATATTTACAAACAAGTAGTAAGAGTGGCCATGGGGTCACCGTGTGGAGGGAGCTACGCTAATGTCGTAATGGCTCAGTGGGAACACCAGACAATTTTTTGTGACAACAGGTTGATGGAGAAGATAAAGCTATATACCAGATTTTTGGACAATGTTTTCATTATGTTCAAAGGTTCTGTGGATAATGCTTAAGAGTTCATACGGCATTTGAATGACAGTACACCATTTTTGAATTTTGCATTTTCAGTTCATGAAAAGGTAATCCCCTATTTAGATGTGAATTTAAGGAAAGAAGAGTGTGAGAATCTGTATGTAGCTAGAATTCACCGTAAGAGCACTTATTCGAACACTATGTTACATTATACTAGTTGCCATCCCACCACATCAGAAGAGATCTGTGCTTTAAGGCCACTTAGAGCGGCAAGAATGACAACTGATATGGTCAGCTTTTTGGATGAATGTGAGATTTTAAAAAAACATGTTAATCAGCCGTGGTTATCCTGAATACTTAGTACTTGAACTAGTAAGTGAGGTACAAAGTAAAAGAAGTACAAGTTTTTATCGACCTATCCTCACTGGTGAACAGAGTGTGAGTGTTGTACACTCTAGCCCAGTTCATGAACCATCGACGTATGTGAATGCAGATCTAGGAGAAGTTGAACCATGCCCAATGGCTACTAGTGCACATAAGGAATTCAAAAGGAGCTTTATTACGGTGTATAATTTAGAAGCGAGTGATTTGAGATGGATCCTGGACAGAGATTGGAACCTGCTGTATTTTGAGAAGGGGCTAATTGAGAAGTTGGGCAATTGCCCAACTTTAATTTTTAAAAGAGGTAGGAATCTAAAGAATTTTGTGGAGGCAGAAATAAGTATCTCACACAGAATAATGGGTACTTACACATGTGAATCATGTAACTACTGTAAATTCATTTCAGCAGGATCAAATTTTAGTGTGGGCAAAATGAAATATCAGACGAGGGGTAGGTTCAACTGTAATTCCAAAGCAGTGGTGTACCTGGCCTCCTGCCAGCTATGCCCGGCGTTTTACGTAGGGAAGACTGACAGGAGGCTGAGAGATAGGATATATGAACATGTATACAATATTAGAAAGGAAAACAGTTTAAATGCACTGGCTAGGCATTGTAATGAAAACTCCACCCACAGTTTTTTGTTTAGGGTAATAGATCAAGTCACCCCAGTTTTAAAAGGAGGCCCCTACCAACTTCTATTAGAAAAGTGTGAATTAATATGGCAGTTAAGATTAAATTCTTACACAGATCCAGGTTTGAATGAAATCACTTCACTGTCATGTATTTTAAAACTGAAAAGTCTTTTGCGTTAAATTATATTTAGTAGTTTTTAAGTATTTGTAAAGTGTCAATAGATAAATTTTATGACTATTTTTATACATTTTGCATTTTATATGTATAGTATAATTAAATAGGTAGGGTATAAAGAGTGAGGAGTGTCTTGAAACTACTTTGACCAGTAAGCTTTTTTGTTATTTAGACTTTTGTGTATTGTAATTGTCATAGCCTGGTTGTCATGTCAGTCTTTTTTTAAAAAATGTATTTAACTCTCTTGTTCTGCACAGCTGATTTGTCTGATGAAGTCTACCAAATTGGCAAGGTAGACAAAAAGTGCTTCACTTTCATTTGGAATAAAGCTTTGTGATTTATCCATTTGTGCACCGGAGCCGTTATTTTGCACTTTGACTGAGTTTGGGAGGAGCTCTGCTTCACTGGGATGGGAAGCCTGTTCTAAAGAATGGGTAGTCTGTGGGATAACATGTCTCTGCAGCAGGTCTTGTTTATAGCTCAGGGAAGGTTTAAGTCTTTGGAACAGGTAATTCTGGTGCTGGTAGTTTTGTGGATATTCACAAGGTCTGCCAGGGTGGGTCTGGATATACAGCTTCCCTCAGCAGCTTGTAGGAGACGAATACAGGGATAAGATGTTGAGGCATTGCATATGACATGTTACTTGCACCGTGTAATCTTTGAGAGGGTCCTCTGTGAGCATTCCATTTGTTGGATGTGCTTGGTTAGGTACATACCAAAGGGGCATTGTACTATAGGTCTTATGAATGCTTGATACAGTGGAGCAATGACCTTCTTGGACCTAGATGCCATACCATTTTTTTTTTATAAGTTGCACAGTATAGAATGATTTCCTCACTGCTGTAGACATGTAATGCTCAAAGGCAAGATTTCTATGTACATGTGTCCCCAAGTCCCCGACTGCTGGATTTATTCTTACAGTATGTTGTCAATATGGTAATTGCCAAGGGTAGATGACTTCCTGATAGATAATATTACACATTTCTTGGCATCTTTTTTAGTCCATGGCTGCCATGCCAGTTATTTATGTACCACCCTTTCCTGGAGAATGTTGGTGTCAGTGGGGATTTCTGTAACTGCTCCTAATTTGCAATCATCATCAAATTTGGTCAGATGGAGTCCCTTGATTTTGGCCTTGATTTCACAGAAATAGATGCCAAAAAAGGAGCAGACCCAGGACTAATCCCTGAGGGGACTCTGCTGGTGACTGACCTTTCTGTAGAGGACTACTCCCAAATTCTAACTTCCTGGGGTCCTGTCTGTGAGCCAGCTGGGTATCCACCTGGTGACATAAGGGTTTATACTGAACTTCTTGAGTTTGCCAACAATGTTTGAGTGAGTAGGGTATTGTGTGAAATGCCTAGGTCAGATCACGGTAGGCAGTGTGAACCATTTTGCCCTTGTCCATTGCTTTGGTGATCTTCTCAAATAATTCCATCAGGTTGAGAGGCATGAACTGTCTTTGATGAAATCAAACTGGGTTTGGTCCAGTGGATGGAGATTTCCTACGTCATTACTGATCATTTCTATAGCAATTCTTTCAGTGTCTTTGCATGTGAGACTAGTAGGAGTTATGGGTCTGCAGTTTCCAGGGTGCAGAGGGATAGGTGTTGAGGGATGAAGCCGGTTTTGTAGGCTGCAGTTAAATAATGATTCCAGATGGCCTGATAGGTCATGTTTCATGCTATTTAGAAGGCAACCTTGGGATGTTGTTTATGCTTATTGATGGAGTGTTCTTGGCCTTAGAGGGACCATTGATGACCTGTTCCCAAGTGACAGCAGGGGGAGTTATATTTGATGGTATTACCTGAGAGGAGACGGGGGGGGGGGGGGGATGGGTAACGTTGCAGTTGAATTTGTTTGCCAGTAGGTTTGTCCTTCTGGCTCAGTACAAGTGGCTCCATTAAAATGAGTTTTGCACACAACCATGTATTGCCTTTAAGGTTTCAGACATAGCTAAAAATGCCTAGTGGTTGTCCTTGTCTTGGGAGGCCAAATTGACCTCAGATTTGGCTTTGGTAGACTTTCTTTGACTTAGTTTGTTCATTTTGACATTTTTGTCATACTGGGTGCTACACCTAATTTTGCCATGATTTTTTCCTGTTGTGATCCTATTGGGGTGACTTGTTTTTTTGAGCTACTTCTGTACTTTTTTCTGGTGGGTACAGCTGCCTGTATGCAGCTATTAACATGCTTGTATAGGGTTTCTTTGAACAGTTCTGTTTAGGCAGCAGTGTATTCAAGGTTTAGGGGATCTTGAAGTTTTGCCCGGTTGTTGGAAGGTTGTGCGTCAGGCCTGGCAAGCCGGTACGTAAAAATCAACTGCCAATCATTCGCGGACCAGAGTTCCGCTGTGGCGACCCCTAACCGGGAAAAGCCGAAAGATACAAACAAACAATCGGTTATTAGTAGGAAGTTGACAGTAGAATATTTTCTGAACATTGCAGGGTTAGGTGGTGTTCCAAGTTTTATTTTTACTTCAAAGGAGACTGTTTTGTGGTCTGACCTTACAAGGGAGGACATCACTAGGGGGAGTGCAGCACTCTCCCATTTTTGTGAAAAAACAGATTCAGTGTGTTTGCATCTTGTTGGCATAGTGAGGGACAGGTTCAGGGAGTCTGTGTTTGCAAAATGCAAGAATCGCTGTGCCTGCATGTTTAGTGTCATATTTGATTCTCCGTTAATAGCAGGGAAATTAAAGTAGCACATGAATATGATACTGGGTTAGATGGTAAGTGTTTCCGGTAAGTTTAAATATGTGTGATGGGTTTTCTGGGTCATAGACTGGGGGGACCTATAGCTTGCAAGGAAGTGGTATGGGATTTTCCTATGGTGATTTGAGTATGGAGAAGCTCATGTACCTCATCCTTTTTGACCAGCACTCGAGACACCTCCGCCTTTAATCCCTACCTGTATAGTAGCTGCACTAAATGTGTGGAAGATATTACAGCTTTGCATAGCTGGGGTGTTCTCCATGGCGTTAAACCATATCTTGGTGACTACACAGATGTCCAAATTCTTTAGGGTCAGGAGAGCCTGTGGGGAGTAGAGTTTCTTGTTTAGACTCGTAGTTTTGAACAGCCATTCTTTTAGATTTTCTTGGTTTTTATTTGTTGCGTCAAGCATTTTCAGTTTGGCATTGTTTAAAAAAGGCATTAAGGGGAGGACAATGTTAACTAGTATTCTAAATTCTAGAGGAGAGAGGTGCAGACCATCCCTGGCAAAACAGTGTGGTTTGTTAATGGTCTTTTTCCATACTGACAAATATTGCATACCCTTGGAATAACCTGAGCAACTAAACCAATTATTGAAGTCCATTATCTTCTGTTTGTATTGTGACATCATACTTGGAGAAGATAGAATGCTCCTCAGTGCTGGGCTCATACCATCCTGGGACACACATTCAGAGAGCTCCATGATGTCTGTTTTCATATAGTATAGAAAGGTACATCTGTGGTCATTTACACCCACATGAACTATGAATGATTCATACTGGTACTTGTCCAATGACCTGAGTACATGCATAATGTGGTGGATCCTAGCCCCTGATAAGCAACGGACCTTGACTTTGTCCTTAGCTTGGTGAGAGGGACATCATTGTGGCTCACAGAGAAGTCTCCCATGACTAGAATGTTGATTTGTGTGGAGGCTTGCCTTTTGGGCTTAGAAGTAGAGACTCCATGAAATGTGACTGTATGTGTTGACATGGATGTCATTTTGAAAGAGTGCATTTGAGATAGCTGAGGGCATTTTGTGTGCTTCATCTAAGAGGACTTTGGTGGTTAAGGTTACATTTAAGTGCCTCAGCATAAATGGGTCTATGTGTCTGCTTCGTATTTTGTGTAATGAGTGCAGCATGTATACTACTGACATCCTAATTGACATTTGGAGTGCTTTTATGTAAGAGCTTTTCCACCAGTGATGGTGTGTAAATACATCTCTCACATACCTTACAGTTTGAGAATTAACTGGTTGTCTGTAAACATGAGGCAATTTGTGCATTGCCTCAGTACGTCCATATCCACCCAGACTGTTAATGGTGGGAAAATTCATATTCATGGCGACAGGCCCTGTTTTATTTAGTAGATGGTTATAGTGAGAATACAAAGTAAAGGTAGAAGCATCTGGTTTGCGACTCGGTGTGGGTGGGGGGGCAGTGATTGTCACTACTAACTAATTGCCCTGTGTGCTTATTTACGCTTATGTATTTTTTTGTCCACCAAATAACCCATTTTGGTGGACCAGTTGACATGGTTAAGGTTTTTGCCTCTCATGCACAAGGTTCTTTCCTGACCTTCGGCCAATGCCTGTTTGGAGTTTGCATGTTCTACCTGTCTCTCTCTGGGGTTCCTCCCACCTCCAAAAAACATGCTGTGTGTTTCCATCTCAGACTCCTCTAAGAATGGAGCTGCGGGCAGCAACACAGACTAAAGATGATGCCCTATATAGGGGAAGAGTTGGGTACACCAACTGCTTTGGGCATCTACTGTGGTGTGCAGTATCCTCAAGATAGGAGAGCATGGAGCACAGACTGTCACCGTGCAGGGCTAGTCACTAAACTGTGTAAAAATCTGTCTGTAGGTGATTAGTCATATTGAGTAATGTTGCCAAATTAGCATGGGTATTTGCCGTTGGTAAGTGGGCTGAGTACCTGGCCTACTCTGTCCTATGCTAGGGACCTATGTTAATGGTGGGAGGGGGTGTATGTACCCCTCTTGGCCACTGTGCCTGCCCTAACGCCCAGCAGCCCTGGCTTATTAAGCTACTGGCTGGCTGGTGACCCTTGACTCCTGCTAATAAAATATACAAGTATGCGTTACTTAATGTCAGGATAGGTTTTATCTCATAGAATGTTAAGCGAACACCCTATATTTTGTATTGTGCTTTGCTTAACATACGTCTGTATAATGGCCGATCACATTTGTCTGCTTCGTCTTGTAAGATTGCAAGGAGCCACCACGAACCACCATAAATAAGCAAGTAATTTATTTGAAGAGAGAACAAGCGCTTTCACGCACTATCCTAGTGCGCTTCCTCAGGTTACATTACAAAAGGCAAATTCCCATCCTTAAGTATAAAACACCCACCCTAATTAAACAATTAAATCATTCAATTTAAATAAATTTATCAGCATTTTAAAGGGTAAACATGCTTTAAAACCATCAAAATTACTTCTAACAGTTGCCTGAAAAAGATGCACTTGTTTAGAGAATGTATATATACTTTAAACACAATTCTTCTAAAATCTACCTACTGATTTAATTATATAATATTCATATTTATAAAAATATATAATAAAACAACGACTTAGATACAAGTTAATCCATACATAAAAACTGTGTATACATAAGTAAGCATATAAAAACCCATTTGCAATATGCAATACCAATGAAATATGAATGCAATATCTTCAAATGAGTCGTTTAAAAACACCATTACACATAAGGTACCATGATGAGTGTGAGCTAAATCAACTTAGATTATAAAAACATATACAATATGTGAATGAATAAAGAAGGAAAGAAAAAAAGAAAGAAAAAGAAGAAGAGGGAAGAAAGAGAGAAGGGAAAGGGGGAGGGAAAAAAGAAGGGAAAGAAAGGAGAAAGTGAGAGAAAGAAAGAAAAAGGGGTGGAAAGAAGCAAAGGGAAAAAAAGGGGGGAGGAGGGGAGGGAGAGGGGGGGTGTGGAAGTGGAATGATGGTGAAGGAAAGAAGGGAAGGGGGAAAGAAAGAGGGAAAAGAAAGAGTGAAGAGGCAAAGGTGAAGTGAAAAGGGACCGTGTAAAATTGGATACCTTCATTAAATATCCTAAAATGAATTAATGAAATGACTATGTTAAGACGGCTTCATCTGCTACCCAAAAGGGCCGGTCTGATGCTGAGAGCCGAATTCAAACCTGGTTCTATATGTGCCCTGAGGTTTAAAATCCATTTTAATTCACTCAATTCAAGAGCACCTACAATGTCTCCTTCTCTTCTATTATGGTGCAGCAGCTGCAATACCCTAAATATAAATGTATGTGATGGAAATTGTTGACAGTGTCTAGCTAACACATTAGTAACATTTCCTTTTCTGATGTCATACACATGGTTATAGATGCGGTCCTTAAATCTACGTGCGGTCATGCCCACATAGTAGGCTCCGCAAGGGTCGCAAGTAGCCAAATAAATGACATTGCCCGTGTCACATATGGCATAGAATTTCGGCTCAAAAACTACACCTAAATCTATGAGTTCAAATTTCTGAGCAGTGGAAATGTACCTACAAACACAACATTTCCTGCATGGAAAGGTACCTTGTCTATATCTCATTCTAATATCTAGGGGTTCAATTTTGACCTTTTCCCTACATAATAGTCTTTTAAGGTTCAGACAATTACTATATCTAAAGCTTGGTCTATCCCCCACTAATTTGGATAGGTCTTTGTCCATGCATAAAAACTTCCAGTTGTTATTGACAATATCTTTTACATAATTTATATCATTCGTGTACTTAATGTCATAGTGAATTTTCCCCTTATTCCTTCCTAGTTGGCAACCAGAATACCACTTCCTTTGTGATGACCTAGATGTGCCTAAAGCATTACTACTTTGATTTGTGACCAGTGGAGATGGATATCCCCTGTTAATAAAACATTTTTCCTGGAATTCCATGTAGTGACAAACATCCTCCGGCCTACTACATAGCCTAGTTATCCTAGACATTTGATTTTTAACCACATTGGGAAAAATATGCCTGGGGTGCATACTCTCAAAATGAAGGATGCCATTCTTCCAACAGGGTTTCCTGAATAATGATGTTGTAATATTATTCAAATCATCCTTACTGATGGTAATGTCAAGGAAATCTACTTTATTAGTAGAGCATTCATATGTAAATTCTAGAAAGGTGGTAGTTGAGCCCATAAAATCTACAAAGTCATGTAGTGAATTAATGTCCCCATTCCAGAAAAGAAGAATGTCACCTACAAAACGTCTGTATAAGATGACATTGTTTTTATATCTTTCATCATTGAAAATAAACATTTTTTCCCACTGATATACTGCCAGGTTAGCGTAAGCATTAGCACAGGGGGTGCCCATGGCTACCCCCCGTGTTTGCCTATATATTCTATCCTGAAACAGAAAGATGTTGTTGTTCAGTGTTATATCCAAAAGTGTACAAACTGTCATTTGGTCATCATTCTCCAAGTTACTAAATTCAACCATGCAGCTCCTAATAGCATCAATTCCAAATTCATTAGGTATACTAGTGAGTAGATTCTTTATGTCTAGTGTAACCATCAGCGTATCATGTTTTAGATTTTCAAGTAATGAAACATCCTTCAAGTCTAACAACAGGCTAAAAGAATCTTTTAGGATAGTAGGTATAAAGCCAACTAGGGGGCCTAATCTCGATTGCACAAACAAGGAGGCATTCTCTGTGACCCAGAGCTTCCCAGACACTATGGGTCGCAATGGTGGTGGATATGTCCCCTTGTGCATCTTCGGGAGCCCTTTAATAAGGGGGATCAATGGGGCCTCAATTGTTAAAAAATCATAAAGACATTTGTCTATGCATCTGGTCATCAACAGATCATATATCGTATCATGCACATCTCTGACAATGGGTCCTACTTCAGTTTTGCTTATTTGAGAATAAGCTACATCATCATTTAACATCTCATTCATTAGGTCATTATACAAAGCTGCATCCATTGCGACCACCCCCCCCCCCCTTTTTTTTTTTCCCGCAGGTTTAAAAACAATACTGTCATTACATAAGGATTCAAGGCTACACTTCTGTGAGGCATTTAAATTAGTAAAGAGACGCTTATGCTTCCTTTCCTTATAATAGTGATAAAAATCATATTCACAAGCACGCTGGAAACATTCAACTGGACCTGACATATGTGGTATAAAGGTACTCTTCCTTTTTAACACTAGTGAATTAAATGCGGCATCATTGTCATCTGAATCTTTGTACAATAATTTAAGTGCTACCTTTCTTGTAAACATACGAAGCATAATAAGAGTATCAGATAGTTCACTCCCTCTAGAGGGGATGAAAGAAAGTCCCCTAGTGAGAACGGAACATTCATCTTCAGTAAACTCCCTAGAGGTCAAGTTAAAGAACAGAGTATTTAGTTCTTTTTTCTCCTGGATTCTCGTATTTCCCCTGATAGTTTCCGTTTGCCTCTTCCTCTGCTTGTTGAGCGTACCAATGCTCGATTCTTGTAGGGTAGAGGGAAGTTTAAAGAAGCCGCTACTTCAGTAGTATTGTTCAGATTATTAATGTTAGTTTTAGGTCTTGCTCCTGTCCCTTCTGATGTTTTAAGGCACTGTTGATTGCATGGAAGTGAGGAGCCAGATAATGTGATGTCCCCATCCACATTCACACTAGTGGAAGTAATATTGACAGAGGGGTTATTCTGCAAATTAGAGACTCTAGTCATACTCTGTGTACTTAGCTGAGCATTATCAGCTTGGTCATCATTCTCATTTATAGCAGCCGCTTCATTAAATCTCGGCCACACAAAAATGCGGCCCAATTGAAAATCATGGCAGTCACGTTTAAGTTTTTTAAGCTTAATCTGTTCAAGCTTATTACTATACAGCATAAGCTGCCTCAGCATATTATTTAATTTAGATATACAGAAGTCACTTTTAAACAACAATGTTATGTTCTTGTGCTCACCTTCCACCTTTGTAATGAGCTCAGCTTCAATGGGTAAAAAGTAGTCGATGAGCAGCTGGATATATTTGTTGCTGAGATCTATATTCAGCTGTTGCCATCTCCGCAAGAGTTCAGCATTTGTCTGCTTCGTACAGCGTGCCATAATTGTGGTCAGAAGTATGGAAAGGCATTAAGTGGTGTACACCTGTACTTACTCTAAGACTGCACAGTGTTGGGGGAAAGAATATATTCTTCACTCAATAAATTGTGCGATTTTTGCATACTTAAACATCTGTTCAGTGAACCAATTTTTGTTGACTGACTAGATGTCAGCAAAATTAAGTATTACTATTCATATATACATTTTCCAAATATGAAACCTATTCCTCCAAAGAGGAACATTTGCTCCATATTGTCAGTCACACTCACACACACTACCTTTTCTAAGGTTAAGGTTAACCATACTAATGCATTTGTTAGAGCCTGTGTTTCCACATAATTAGATTGTTTGTTTTTATCTCTCTACTCCTCCCAGATGTGAAGAAAACCTTCATGATTCTAGTAAACAATGTTATGCAGTGTGATATTTAAGGTGATAAAGTGCTACAGCTGCTGGGGAGGCAGGTACTTGTATATCTGTTGATGTTCTACAGTTTCAAACTTCATTACATTACTTTATCTTTTCACTGAGCTGCTTGTCCAATCCCCACTTAAAAGTTAATTACATCATAGAGTGCAAATCCACTGAAAGTGTTACTCGGAACAGTGACACTCTCCAGTCCTGTCATAACTTGTTGCCTGCACCTGCATGCTGTTTCTTAATCTTTACTTTGAAAATGCAAGATAGAACATTTTTCATGTTTTCATCATTTCTTTTTGCTTTTTAAGTTTTTATTTAAAAATGTCTATAACTTAAAATAATAATCTAGACACTCATACAAATGGGGATATATTTTTAACTCTATATGTAATATGATCAATACATATTTATATGTAATATGATCAGTACACATTTACACTCCCCAGCAGCCAAAGTTCACTACATTAGAATAACTTTAACTTTTATCTTTCCAGCTTTTCTTCCTTTGTTGCAGTGTAAAGCTTGGCTACATTACTAAGAAAGGATACATTTTAACTTCATATCACTAGTGTATTCAACAGTTCCTGATAAAGCTTCCTTTCCTCCTACTAACATTTAAAATACCTCTTACCGCATATTATATAGAACTGCTTTATACACATAACAAAATAAAAGTGTTATGGTAAGCATGTAACTTTCATATCTGATGTTGTTTCTTCCATCCATCTGTACTTATCAGACAAGGTCCCCACCTACCACAAACCTTGGGAGAACTTGGGGAAAGATAATCTAGAGGATGGTGGAGCCAAACAAAGCCCTAGACCTACACTGCCAAATCTACCCTCTGAGAGACAAATGTGTTTACTGTTGACCAAGTAGCTGTAGCACAGATGTTAACAGGGACTCTAGAGGAGGAGGCTGCCTTGTTGAATGTGATTTAGGTTTGATAGGCAATGACGGTCCCTTGGCTCTGTAAAAAAACATGATTCAGTCATACAACTGCTTGGACTATGCAGCTTTGGAGGCACTGCTTCCAAGTTTAGTTTTAGAAAAGGAGATTTCTTGAAGTTCTTTGTACATTGTAAATAGAACTGTAACTGATGAACATCCAGCAAATATAGGGGATCTTCACCTTTGAGAGTTTGGGGGAAAAAAACTTCAGTAGATGAATAGCCTGATTCAAACAAGACTGGGAAGGAGACTAATATTTGTTTGGAGGAATACCCTATCTTTATGAACAACAAGGTTTGCAGTTTGAAATACTCCTTGCCAATATAATTGCCTCCAAGAGTAGTGTTTTCCAGGACATTTTCAGCTCTGTCATAGCTGCAGGTTCAAAAGGGGGGTTGTCAAAGTCTGTAATAATTTAGTAATATGCCAAGGTGGAACAGGATCCAGAATCCTTTAGAGGAGGACAGTCATTCTGAGTTATTTGTGTAAACTTCTTTGAGGATAAAATATGAATAACTCTGGTGGAAATCCTGGAATTTCTGGCCTCAGAGGTGGACAACCAAGCAATGAGACTAAAGAATTTGATGTCCATGTGTGGCTTACCAGATGGGAGAGGGATCAGATCTGAAAGGGGATCCAGCACCCACTGTGGGTACACCAGGTGATTCCACAGGAAGGTTAACCACATTTGTCTATACCAAAAGGGTGCAATGAGGATGACCTCTGCCTTGTTACCCGGCTTTCTGAAGAAATTTGGTTAGCAATGGAATCTGAGGATAAGTCTGGAGAAGGCCTGAGATGCTAGGAGGACTGCCCTCATTTCTAGTATATTGATGTGAAGATTCATCTCTGTAAGTGACCATTTGCCTTGGTCATTCTTCCCTTCAAAATGCCCTCCTCCAAGAAGAGATGCAGGGATGCATCCATGTCACCATAGTTGGGGGGAGGGATTGATGAAAGGACGGCCTAAAAAAAAATCTGTGAGCTTGATGGGAAAGTGCATTGGATGATGAAGAATAGAACAGTGGACTGATGGTGTCCACTGTGATACCCTCATATAGAGTCTGATATGAAGAACAAGATTAGGTATGCTGCCATAGAACCCAAGGGGGCAAAGGCTGGATTTCTCTGGAGGATTTTGGTGAGCTAGGTCCTGTGAAGCTTTTTGACACAGAATAACTTTGACACTGGAAGTTTGGCCATCTCCATGGTGGTGCCCAGGTGACATCCTATGAATTCTGTGGTTTGGACTGGTTTTATTTTGGAGTTCTCCAGGCTGATCATGATATCTAGGTCTGAACACAACTGGAGCCAAGGAGTCCCTGGCTTTGATTAACAGATCCTTCATGGCAGTAGTTATGAGCCAGTCTATAGATAAGGGAACACCCAGAATCCTTGCTGTCTGAGATGTGCTGCTTCCACTGCCTTACTCTTGCTGAACACTGGGGGTGATGTGTTGATATTGAATGGCAATGTTTGAACTGGTAACAGTCTCTCAGCTGAAACTGGAGGAACTTCTGGACTGTCTCTCACTATCTTGATGTGGTAGTATGCATCTTGAAGGTTCACGGAGCAGATCCAGTTGTCCTTCCTCAGAAGAGGCAATTTGGCATGACCAGTGATCATCTAGAAAGAAGTCTTTTAAGAATTGGTTTAACTGACTGAGGTCCAGAATGGGCCTTAGGTCCATGTTTCTCTTTTTAATTGAAAATAACTCCAAGTTGACCCTGGATTTGTGTGGTCTGGTGGGACCTCCTGGGTGAATCTGGTGAAAAAATAAGAAGCCGAAGGGGATCATGCCCTTTGGGCTCTGTTA